>NC_048302.1:90555321-90614358 GCF_013100865.1 Trachemys scripta elegans
CAAAAAGAACAGGAGTACTTGTGGCACCTTAGAGACTAACAAATTTATTAGAGCATAAGCTTTCGTGGACTACAGCCCACTTCTTCGGATGCATATCCGAAGAAGTGGGCTGTAGTCCACGAAAGCTTATGCTCTAATAAATTTGTTAGTCTCTAAGGTGCCACAAGTACTCCTGTTCTTTTTGCGGATACAGACTAACACGGCTGCTACTCTAAAGTAATGTAATGTGATTTGATTAGTTAAGTAAGTAGTAAAAAGTGGGTGTACATCCAGAACAAAAATGACCTTTTAAAGAATATATTTGGCTCTTTTTAGGTGCTGACTCTTAGGAGGCAAAATGAAAACATAGCTGATAGGCTAAAAAGCAAAGCTCTTCCATTGAACACAAAATATTCAACCTCTTCACCTTTTATGTGGTATTAAACAGAACCACTGTGAGATTGGCCTACATAGATGTGTTTGTACCTGATCTCTACACCAAATCTGTGTTATTCTTAGGAAGGAATTGATGTGTGCGTGGCCACTCTGATGTACGGTACTTATAAAATACTTTAATCTTCAAAAGCTTCATAAACATGATTTTTGACAGTTATTTTAAAACAAAACAAAACCCACATACACACTGGGCAAAGGTGGGCTGTGCATTTGGGGCCAGTGTTCAATCATTTCCTTACTCAGTTATGTCACCTCCTTTGATGTGGTACAAACTGGGCATAAACTCCTCTTTTCTGTTCTTGCTTTTTCTCTTTCCTCTTAACCATATGGATGAGCTTTTAAACTGATATCTTTGGCCTCCTTTCGCTGACATTAATATCTTTACCCTACATTTGAGATTAAATCTGGAATAGTCAGACCACATCAGTTAGTGAGGTCTGAAATGAAACAGTTAATCTAGACTCATAGCTATTCATGATATTCACATAATGATGTAATCACTTAATTTTTTATTATCATTTTTGGTTACTTAAACTCATTAGTCAAATTATTTAACAGAATGCCACACATCACTGATGTGGAGTCATAGTGCTTGAATATCTAGGCACAGAACCTCACCTGGTTTCAATTGTCATAGCTCCACTGAAGTCAGTGGAACTGTGACAGTTACACCATCTCAGGATCTGCCTCCTAATCTATTCTTGAATATTTCTAAGGGGCATAGCATAGTGGTATTTATGTACTGATATAATAAAGTGAAATGATATCTATATTTCAGATACCCGTTCATCCAGTGCCAGATCCTTTAGTACATGAAGTTCTGAATTTGGCTTTTAAGCACTTTAAACACAAGGAAGGGTAAGTCAAGTTAAATTCATACACATAATGTTTTTGTTTTAATTCACAGTGCTTTGTCATCAGGCTGTTTTCAGACTGCATAGGTTTTCTGTTCTGATTGCCTCACACCTAATGAATTTGGGGATAATGCACAAAAAACATAATTAATATTGATTTTTGAAGCTAAAAAGTATGACTGTTTAAAGAAGACAGCTGTGTACAATAGAAAGCTTATCTTGTTTGTCTTAAAATATACAGCTTAATTTGTACAATAAGGGCAAGAAAAATAGGAGGTCGTGGTCAGGTTACATAAATAAACTCTTCCCATGTAGAGTACTGTATACAGTTCCTCCTTAAAATGTATTGCATCCAGTAAGCCTACCAAAATTAACCTACACCAGGTCAGATGTTATCCATTTTTAAACTTAAAAACAGAACGTAGGTCTGAAAAAGTTCCCAGTGAGGTATTGTCTTTCTATTCAGATTGGTAATTCCTCATTGCATGGAGCAGCTTTTATGTTTTGTATACTGCTGAGCACACTGTTGATACATTCAAATAATATTTTCTAAAAGCACATCCTTGTTCTTTTCTTTTTTCTCCCTTAGGTATTCAGGAACCAACACTGGGAATGTGCATATTATTGCAGATTTATATGCAGAAGTGATAGGGGTTCTTGCTCAATCAAAGTAAGCTTGATATTTCACCTCTTCCTTTTCCCTCTTTTTTTTTTTTTTTTCCTCCAAAAGGTAAAACTTTCCTCCCTGACTACTACTTACAGCACGTTTATTAATAATGCTAGCAAACTGGGAGCTTTTCCGTAGTTGTACATAAGTAGTCAGCTACTAATCAAACATTTGGCATAGCAGACACGTTGTGCATCATTCCCATAGTCTAACAAAATAAGAAATGCTGTCCTTTCCTTGAAACATAAATTATACATCTTTCTATTGCACAGTGCTTCCTTCAGTATGGCACTTTCCTCTCTCGTTACTAGTCTCTCTCATTATCTTGAGTACAATTCCAAGTCTGTCCAATGAAGGTTGAAATAAAATTGGAGTTTTTAAGAGTTGTTACTAGTGTTAATGGCTCATAATTTAATGAGATGCATATTGTGTATTGCTATCATTTAATAAGATTTTACAGATTAGACATTTAAGAAATATTTTCAAAGCTAATAAGTTTAATTAAAAAAAAAAAAAAGACCTTCCAGTGTATCTTGCATTATAGGTACATTTGATGTAATTGTGTATTCAGGCTTTATTCTCAGGTTTGCCTATCTGCTCCATGCTTGCACCCTGTAAGGTATTGAAATGCATAGGTATCCTCTCTCTTTGGGCAGCTTTTTGTAAATTACATTATATTTCCTCCTCCAAAGAATGGAACAGATACAACTCAAATGAGAAAAATGCTATCTATACACAGTTACAAAGACATGCCTTAGATATTTTTGTGTAAAGGCGGTAAATGTTAAAATAGCTAAGTGCTCATTTGTTCAACAAAACTATGCATCAGGAAGATTTTTAAAAGGATGCTGCCATTTTTTAGGTATATAGAAGGAGTAGATAGAAAGCTGACATCCCTCAAATGTTATTGCTCTGCCTACATATGTTCTCTAATATGCTAATCACCATAGTATCTAGACATTGAATACAAGAACTAAAATCTGTCTACCTTAACTGTGTCTCTTTAACTGTAGCTACTATATCATTGTCAGATAAAGTTACTTGAAAAATATGTGTAAAATAGAAATAATGTAAACTGAACTAAGCAATATCAATGTTTGCTATGTGTGTAAATTATCCAGATTTCAGGCTGTTAGGAAGAAGTTTGTCACTGAATTAAAGGAACTGCGGCAGAAGGAACAGAGTCCTCACGTAGTGCAAAGTATCATCAGCTTAATTATGGGGATGAAGTTTTTCAGAGTAAAAATGTATCCTGTAGAAGACTTTGAAGCATCATTTCAGTTCATGCAGGTAAATGTGTACCACCTTGAACTCCTTTTGAGACTAGATTTAACTTCTGTGTATCTTCATTAACAAGGTTCTGTCTTCTTTGATGGCTTGCATATGTGCACTGCACTGTAGGTGTGGTGTGTAAGCTCCTAGTGCATTGGTGCTGGAGACTTTTTCCCTAGCAAAAACTTAAGGAGTGGCCTTGCCTACCGCTGAGCTCCTCGTGCTGTGAATAAGGGTATAAAGGGTGGAGACACTCTGTCCCTCTTCCAGTACCTTCTTACCATCCTTGATCAATACATTGGTGTTCCATGTGAACAATTATTTGATCTACCTAGTGGTACTCAAAAAGTTCTGACTTTTCATTTTGTTTTCTTCTAGTTTTATAAGTTTAAGTTTATTTCTTTTGATTTAGTCCTTCTTTTATCCTTTTTCCAGTCTGTCAAGTCTTTGGACCCAGCCTACTGGGGTGGGGAGCATATGTCAAAGTCTGCTGGGGTTCAAACTTTATGCAGGCTGCAAAAAGTCTATGCCTGTTAGTGACCCTTGCCTCTGCTGCCTCAAGTGTTTTGGGTGAGGGCCATATCAGAGATAGGTGCTCTATCTGTCACGGCTTCAAGACTAGGAAAAAGCTGCTGGAGGAGTGCCTCTGGTATATATTTAGATCAGCTTTGGAGCCCTCTCAGTCATCTAAGGGAAGCTCTTCAAAGATTCCTTCCCATAGTGCTCCCCTGGCTGCATCAGCTGAAAGAGGCTGCAGAAAATCCCTGTCTCTGGTATCCTCCTCTTTGAAGGCCAGGGAATTGGAGCCCTGGCCTCAGAAGCACAAGCAGAAGTTTGCATCCATCTCCTCAAAGCTTAGGGTGTGGGACTCTTCAACAGAGGATCCTTCAGACATATCAGTCCTCATCCTCCAAAGAAACCCGCACAACGCTTTCAAAAGACGAGCCTTGAGCTTAAATTCATAACTCTGCTAGACACTGAAAATCATGGACTGAATAGAGACACTAATATTGCTTATTACAGCAATTTATATCCCTCTAAGAACCGCCCTCTCCGCCCCCCACTGGCTTCTCCCCGCCCTGTATGACTGGAGGAGAGTTAACAGGCCACTTTACCTTGAATGGTCCTTTGAAATGTGTGTTAACTATTTATGCTAAATAATCATGTTCAAGTCCTGTATTTAGCAGTGACACTTTGATTTAGTTTCCCAGACCTGAAGAAGAGCTCTGTGTCAGCTTGAAAGCTTGTCTCTGTCACCATCAGTGGTTGGTCCAATAAAAGGTATTTGTGATGGGTTGCCCCCCTCTCTCAGTTAGAAATTTCATAAACTGGGTTCAATAATAAACAAAATAAGTTTATTAACTACAAAAGGTGCATTTTAACTGAATGTAAGAGATAACAGAACAAAGCAGATTACTAAGCAAATAAAACAAAACCCGCAAGGTTAGCTCAAAATACTTAAGAAACAGGTTACAAAATGTACTTTCTTACCCTAAATGTTATTTTAGACAGGTTGCAAAGTATCTGTGGTTCAGAGTTCCAGTTATATTTCTTTTCAGACTGGATCCCCGTCTCAGTCTGGACTCCCCCCCGCCTTTCTTTCAGGTGGTTTTAGCAGTCTTTCTTCTTGGGCAGACAGGCCATGGAGAGGAGTCATCCCATTTGCCTTCCTCCCCAACCTTAAATAGGATTTACATAAGACAGGAATCCTTTGTTTCCCAAACTTGACCTCCCCTTCCCTTCCAGTGGAAAGTTACAAGAAGTCCTAGGTAATGTTTACTATCAGGTGACAAAACCACCTGACCTAGTAGTGTCACAATTATGTCCCGGACACCTCCCAGGAGGGAGAGAGATTAGAATCTTCATGGTTTTGTTGTGCCCTCCTGATGGCGCATCAAATTTGATGGCCTGTCGTCTGGTGGGTGTTTTCCCAATACACACCCAGTTGTAGTGGTTACATAGTCCATATTCCTAACTTTAGATACAGAAATGATACATGCATACAAATTGGATAATCACATTCAGTAAATTGTAACCTTTCCAATGATCTCCTACAAGACCCAGCTTGAATAAAGTACATCTCAGTAATGTCATATCCAAATCATAAGCATATTTCCATAAAGAATATGGAGTACAATGTCACAATATTATCTCACCCACCTTGTCTCTCTAATATCGTGGGACTGACATTGCTACAAGAACACTGCATATAACTTTTCCTCAGTCAACCAAAGTGTTCCCTCCACTCCACCTCAGCTATCCCCCACACTTTTCTGCATGGCTCCCATTTGTAAGGGGACAGTAAAATTGGTGTGGGTATGAGATGCACTGAAACTATAATCTTCCATGGGACAAAAAACAGCTGTTAATGATTTTAGACAAACTACTGTAAGTTTTCTACTGTAAGTTTTCCCATCCCGAGCTGGGAACTTTCTAAACTTGTCCCTTCCCTTCCCTTGGTCCAAACTCCCCTGGGCCCATCACTGCCTGTGTGCTAGCTAAGAAATGCACAGACACGGACACAATGATTGTTCATTGATAATTTGTTCAAAAGCTTCTGCCAAATGCGTAATAGTGATTTATCGGAATGCAATAAAATCATTGATTTAAACCCTGGTCTTTCTCAGGGACTGTTGAAGGGTTGAAGCAGAGTGTGGGCTGTGGTTAAAATCAGGAACATAGCACAGTGCAAGAGGGGCTATTGGCAGGGAGGGTGGGGCTCCATTTTAACTTACAAGCCTTAGGTTCTGGTTCCTGTCATGGCTCAATGTCCTCCTCAGGTTTGTCAAGGGGTTGCTTCTCCAAGTAGAGGTGCAGAAACATGCTGCTTGTCCTCCGGGTCTTCCAGGGTATCCTCTATGCTCCCTGCTGTCTCTTTACCCTGGCCCTCATTGACATTCCATCAGACAATGAGGTAGGGTTGAGGAGGGAGTTGTGAGCAACTTTAGGCTGTGTACTGGGAGCCCTTGACAGCACCTGATCCCATTCATCATAGAGGGGACATGTACGATGAGAGATTGTTGGAGTCTTTTGCCCTCCTGTACAGAAGCCTCAGGTGCTTGATGCATTCCCGGCACTGGGCTCAGTACCCTCTTGCTCCAGCCTCAGTGGAATTTCCTGGTATAGGTGTATGTTCCTGCCACTCCAGGAGAAGTCTTGAAAGACTGTGTGCTTCAACCACACATTGACCAGCACCTGGCAGGCCAGGTCAGCTCTTTCCAAAGCAGGATCCAGGTTCACCTTTATTGATCAAAAGAGTGCAGCAGAAAGCTGTCCTGGTGTGAAAAGTGCAGCTCACTACTAGTAGTGAAAATGGGGGGACAGTGACCTTTATGGATTGGGTAAGGGTCGGGAAGAAAGGGGTTCAGTGCATTGTGTAACTTGGTGCAGAGGACTATTTAAACTCAAAACGTGGTACGTGCCTCTTACCCCTGTCCACACCGCAAACTGGCATGGGTATGGGGCCGTGCCACAGACTGAGGCATGTGCTTACCCACACTCCTCAAGCAGGTAGCTTATTTGCTGTGTATTCCTGCCTTCTGACAAGTGCTTCTAAGGTTTAGGTGTGGATAATAAGGGGGTTATGGCATAACCATGTGCATGGAACTGGTTATAGTTGCTAGTGTAGATGTAGCCTTAGACGCCCTCCAAATGGATCACCAGCTGCGTTGCAATGACTCATATTCTAAGAGAGTAACATCTCCTGATAGTCTCAGTATGCACTTCAGAGCACATTCTGCGTTAGCTGTGTTTCTGGTGCACATCCCCACTCTAGACATTTGTAGAGCAGCAATAGGTCCTCGGTCTATATTTCCACCATACATTACACACTGTCTGCCCACTTCAAGGGAAGATGCAAATATAGGTGAGGCAGTCCCTAAAGTCCCTCTTCAGAAGAGATTCCCAAGCTGTTACCTGAGAATGTGGGCCATGGAGTCATCTACAGTGTAATGGACACCTGAAGAAGAAAAAACGGTTACTTAACCTTCTTGTAACAGTTTGTTCTTCAGGATTTGAGGCATATGTCCATTCCATGACCCATCCTCCTTCCCTGATGCATCAGAGTCTACCATTGGGTCCTGGTGTGAAGGAACTGGAGGATAGGTGGGGCACCTTTGCCCTTTATACACTCACTTGAAGAACAAGAAGTTCTACTGTGGGCGGGGCTGCTCCTGTGGGTACCAGTAGGGAAAAATTCTCCAAAACCAATGCACAAAGTGTTCACATACCTACAGTATAATGTACATATGCAACACGTCTCAAACAATAAATGCAAGATCGTTAAGTAACTGTTTTAATCTAACAAAGCTGCCTAGTACAAAAACAACTTGGTATTTTTTACTCTTATCTTGAGACATCTTATTTAATATATATTTTAAACATTATATTAATCAGTGACTTAGAGCTTCTTTCAAACTAAGATAAATATTTTTAGCAGTTAGTTACCAGTTTAGGTCCTGATTCTGCAAAGATTTACACACATGCTTAAATACCTGGCTGGATTGGGACTATAGTGCTCATCATCTTGCAGGATCACGCCCTTACTGTAAATATTTTCTCTACAATTATATTTTGTGTATAAATTATGATAATAAATTAACTTGAAGATGATGACTGCTATATAAATGTTAAGTGTTCTTAATGCCTAAAAATTTTCTGGTAATGACCATAAGAGAACCCCCTATTTTCAGATATTTTAAAATAATCTGAGCAGGAAAATTTACTTTAGTCTCTTATAATAAAATTTAGGGAAAAAAACATAATAGAAAGACAACTGCTGTTGCAAATGTTTTTCCTTTTTAGTTTTCAAAAAAAATTGCTGGGGGGAGAGGCACAGGATTTAAAACTTTACCTTTGATAATGGTATGAATGAGTCTAAGATGCTGCTGAGGAATAGGCTAACTTTTATTTTTAAAATTATTAATTTTAAGTAGCTGCCAGTGTAGGACAGTTGGTGATGTTCTTAAACAACAAATTAAAACTTAAAATATTTTTTTGTCTTTTGTTTTTGTTTGTTGTTGCTGTCTTTTTAACACTTGATCATAAAGGAATGTGCTCAATACTTCCTGGAAGTAAAAGATAAAGATATAAAACATGCACTAGCTGGTTTGTTTGTGGAGATTCTCATCCCTGTGGCTGCTGTAAGTAGTCTTTTTCTTTTCTTTTTTCCCCTCCTGTGTGAGTTTGATTAGTTTTTCTTCCTGCAATTCTTTCAATAGATCCTCACTGTATTGAATTTGTGCAGACTCATAAAAGCTGTTAGGTGAATTACTGCCTCACTGCATTTGCCCATCAGTACCTAAGTGCTCTTATGAAAGCAAGCATATCAGTACTTCCTGCTTATTATCTGGTTTCCCACCTGTCTTTAGGCCTAGAGTCATTGCTCTCTCACCGTAACTGTTATCTTTCATACTTATTTTTGTAGGCTGAATTCTGCCATTCTTATTTAGTCTTTACTCAAGGAAAGCTCTCATTGGCTTGTTCTTCACCAGCTGAAGCCTCTGAGCAGCCTTCAAATGTAGTCCCAAGTGTAGCATGATACTGCCCGTTATAGCCTGTAGGTGACAAATGTATGCAGACCTCAAAAAGGATGCAGTCCTTTGACTAAGTGAGTCCAGCAAGACTCTGAATTTGTGAACAACCTTGATGTTTGGTGGGCATAATCCCTCATTTGAGGGAGAAGTCACAGCCTCTGCCACTTAGAATGATTTCTCTTGCCAGTAAGTATCATCTGCATCTTACACAGTTTGAATTTGAGCCAAACAGCTTTATCCGAGTGCATTCCTCCAATAGACAATGACAAAGGAAAACTTCATTGCCTCGGCTCAAGGAATAGGAAACATGGCTGAATATCATCAGCATGTTGAAAAGACAGCAGCCCATAACACTTCTCTTTCCCTGAGGAGGTTGTAAGTCAAGAGACTCTGTGCCATCCAAGCCTGAAGCCTGATCGATAGGTATCCTGTAGATTAAAGGAAATGGTGTGTCTGATGTTGGGCTGCCATCACCTTCTCAATAAACTTCCACACAATGAGTTTAGAAACTTTGTAGAAGTTGGTGAGATGGTTATGTCAAATGATAGTTTCATTAGCAAGTGCCAGACCACAATATGTTGCTGGTAAGCAAAGTGCCCTCCCAAAGAATGGTTCCTGAGTCCACTCATCAAGTGACTGAAAGGACTTCTGTCATTATGCTTGGGACCCTTCGTTTAGTTACAATCAGAGAAGACAGTGTTATTAGTTCCAATTCCTGTTATACAGCTTTCATTGTATCACAGACAGTAACCCAAGTCATATTTAAATGTAAAATGAAGCCAATTATGCCTCTTTGAACCACTTTAAACATTGCTGATATTTTAAAAGTAAATTTTTTATATCAAGAGAGCCACTTTGTTGGCTCAAATACTTTTCAAATGCATTTCACAGTTGTCTGCTTCTCATCACGTAGAAGTTCAGACTATTGTACTGAGCAAAATGGATTGCCATTTTTTTGATGACTGCTTTGTGAACAAAATAATTAAAAATTAAGAAATTCAGTTACCTTTTATGTAAAAGGACTAGAGAGAAATTATGAACTTGCAGTTGCTACAAATGCGCAGTTCAGTGCATCTGTCCAGTGTAAAATCAAAGTAATTATGACTACTTCTGTAACACCTTTGATGTGTATGTTTCTTTACAAAGAACATAGTTTAGAAAGGTCCCTCCCCTGTAGAGCTTAAACTATTAATTGGACATATACAACACAAACATTAAAGGATGAAGTGTGAAGGTGAGAACACATAGTGAAGTTGGTCAGCAATGGAAGCCTAAATATTGACTAGGAGAGATGTGTTGATGGGGAGAGGGTGGGTTCATGGGAAGGCAGGAGTTCTGGGTTTATAGAACAGAGTGGGAAAGCCATTAGAGTGTGTGTGTGTGTGTGTGTGTGCATGCGCGCGTGTGCACACGTTCATGCATTGAAACAAATCCCATAGTGATTTTGCACCTGAATTGTGAAACCAAATGAAGATACTGCATTTATGATGGGGTACACAGTAATAAGCCCCATTCTTATTGAGTCCCAGCTCTCATATTTAGTGTGCATTAAGGAAAAGGGTAACAGTGAGAAAAGTTGAATGACTTCTTTTAACAAAAAAATACACATAGTTTAAAAGAAACTTCTGTCTATGAATTTGGTGTTGTCTACTAGTAAAATAGTTTACACACTTAGCATGTGTTTAAAAATAAGACTCTTTTTCCTTAATGTGTGCAAATTCAGGACAGATGTTTCTGAACTTTGTTAGTCGCAACATTTTCATTGTTTTACTAGATGTTTGTGCTATATGACACTTTGATTTCATTTGCTGCTGATAACATCTCATACAGAAAGACTTGAATAACTTTACTAATCTTAAAGATCATCTAAATGTTGAATTCTCATATGCCTGCATAGTTCTGCTTTTAATATATTTTAACTTCTTTCTTTCTGCCTAGATCTCTATACTCAATTATTTATATTTATTTTCACTAGGCTGTTAAAAATGAAGTGAATGTGCCATGTTTGAAAAATTTTGTGGAGATGCTCTACCAGACTACCTTTGAATTGAGCTCCAGAAAGAAGCACTCACTGGTATTTAAGAAATATTTCAGTTCTTCATATATTTATTGATCTATATTTTAGATTTTTACATGAATGATTTACCCAAGGAAAGTTAAGAGAGTTCTTTAATATAAAGTCTTAATTCCTAAAGGCAGCAGAAGGATTAAATTCATGCTTTTTTATACTGCTTTTGCTCGATCTTTGATCTCGGTCTCATTGTGCAGGATTTGTTCTCTCTGTGAATGAAAAGTAATTCTACCTCTGTTCTCATTCCCGAGCCTTTCCTGAAACTGACAGTTTTTAATTATTTCAGTGGTTTGTGATGTGGAATTGTTGTTCCCTAATATCTCCTCTGATAGCATAAATTCTGTTCAATCACAATCTCAGTGTGGATTTAATTAAAGGGCAGAAGTGGCAGACCATATATTTTTTGCAGCAAACTAGCTGCCTGTTAACTACCCTGCTCTTATCTATTGGCTCTTCTGCCCACATATTTCAGCTTTCCCCAGCATCTCTTTATCTCCCCAAGCTTAGCTCATGGATTTTTTTTTTAAGTGTGTTTCCTTGCAAGGATTTAACTGTACTTCTTCTTTCTTTTTTTTAGTGTAACATTTGTCACTCCCTTTATTCACGGACCTATAATGCAAGTGAATTTGTCTCACTTTGCATCTGGCACAAGGCTAATTTTTGTGTCTGTGGTTTGTACTTTTATTAAATTTACTTTAAAATTATCTCTTACTCACATTCACATATGAAGGGCTTTGAGTACAATAAAGATTCCATTGCTATCCTATTTTAGGATTCCAAGAATTAAGGAACTGCTGTCACTATAGACAGTTAAACACTGTAGCTTGTAACAAGAATGTAATGATATCATTGTCAAACTTGGTGCTGAGAGGACATTTAGTATTGTTTTTTTTTTCAAGTGAGAAACACTGTTGCATTATTCTTATTCTTTAACTAGATTGTATTTCTCTCCCCTAACTTTCATCCTATACCAAAATGACTGTGAATGAGACCAATTTTGTATTAGGGACCAGTATACTTTCTGCTGGAAAAACTTTTAACATCTTAACAAATCTTACAGCACTCCAGCAGGAGAAGGCACAATAGCTGAAGAACTTACAAACTCTATTAAATTTGTGAAGCTAGAACAGGGGAAAAGGCAGTGCTCCTGACCACCCAAAGCCTCTCAGGTTTTACTGGGATGATTGTGTTGCCCCTGAATGTGTTTCTCACAGAGCAATTTGATCAATTCTTCTTTCTTCCCTCCTTGTAGGCTCTGTATCCATTGATCACCTGCCTGTTGTGTGTCAGTCAGAAACAGTTTTTTTTAAATAACTGGCACATTTTCCTGCAGAACTGTTTGTCACATTTAAAGGTAAGAAACATTCTTAGATCAGAAACCTGTCACAAATCAGTAGCATTCAGTCTTATGTACTTACAGCATTTTATTACCAACTAAAGCAACATAAATAATTAGCTGTTTAAAAGGACACTGTCAAATAATTATTCTAAAAACCTTTTGAATGTTTTAATTCTCCATTGTTTAGTAATGTGTTTCCTGTGTTTTATGTGGTGCTGGAATTGGCATGGCACTTTTTTTTTTTTTTTAAATGCAAAAGGTAACAGTTTTAACTCATTTAGGTCCATTTGATGCTATCTTTGTGCATCAGCTTCACTGGTTCATGTTTGCATAGCTCTGGGAGCAGTGTTTGTTACTCAGCTGTTATTCTACAGCAAGCAGAGAGAGCACAAACAATAACTCTTTTGATCACATAAAAATTATTGGTGGAAGGTGTGTGTGTGCGCGCGTGTGTGTGTGCTCACACTTAAGTAAAATATATAGTAATTTCAAAATATGTCTTCCTGTTTGATAAACTAGTTGATTAAAAAATAAATTTAAGATTTAGTATGGAGGGGAAATGATCCCTACGTCCTATACCAATTTTAAAGTTGTGTAAATTTTGAATATAAAACTTAGTGTCCCTTTTAACTCTTGACTGAATTTGATAACATTGTCAATATTACTGGATTAATAAATGACACAGATATGGATATTTGGAAATTATGGGGTTTTGTCCTAATTTAAATCTTAAAGTGTTTACTGTAATACACTCTTTCATTAATTTTGATTAATGTGGTTTATTAATAATGTTTGTTTTAACTTTTTAGTTTTGATATTTTTAAAGTAATGGATTCACCTTATTGTTAACGTTGTTTCTGGTTAGCCATGTGTAACAATTTCCAAATCATGTATACATGCTTATGATTTAAATTATGTAAACCATGGTGAAAGATGCTAAAGCAAAACACAGATTTTGATGTTTTTGAAGGTTCTTTTGTCTTCATGACATCTTTTGTACATTTCTGTTGCTTGTTGGGTTTTTTGTATATTTTTCATCTAACATACTTGCAAATTTTTTCAATGTCTGCTTTGTTTTTTGTTTTGCTATTGAAGCTTTCCTTTAAAAAAAAAAAAAAAGCTGAATTTCTTTCGCAACCTGAAGTCAGATATTCCTGGCATAACGTCCATTGCTGGCAATGGACGCATTAAAACTATCCGTGCCAAGGAGTTTAAGTAGTAACTGCACAGCATGCATTGTTTACTTTGAATATTTTTGTTGCCCATTAACAACTTCACTCATTTACCTTAGGGCTCTATTCAGCAGAAATTTTATATTTGAGCTTCTGCAATGCAGAACATAGCAGTTTTTGGTACTGTACATTGATGAGGGACTTAGCCGGGTATTTGGTAGACTACTAAGTCATTTGGACTTAGTTCCACTATTGTTTTCTGTGGTTATCTAGCCATGGATTGAGACTTGGTTGAAGTGAATCTTTCAAACTCCATCCCAGTTATCTTTTTATTTTGCTTCAGCTAAGCTTGTTTCTCTGTGCATGTTGGCACTAACTAAATGAGTAATCAATTACCCAGCAGGTTCTTCTCTTGATTTATTTTTTCCCCTCCTCCCTCATTTTTTACCTGGTCTCATCATAATATTTTATTTTATGCATTTGCTTGAGTTTACTTAGATATATGCAGTATAATAAAGATTAAGTACCCAGTCACTCTAAATGTCTTTGACATCCTTTAAAATATAATTATCAAAATTATTTAATTAGAATATCAGCAGGTTTCATCTGACCTCCACCAGGAAAATCAGGCAAAAATTAAAAATTTAAACTATAACATTCTCATACCACTAACTACTCTCATAACTCCCCTCCCTCCTCAAAACCTAGGGAGAAAAGATGGGCTTTGTAACATTGCTGATCACAACTGTGGCAGTATGTTATGGAGAAAGAAGAGGTCTCTCGGGATACCGTATAAGTAGATCCCAAGCCATTTAGGGCTTTATTGGTCATAGCAGTAGCTCTAAATTTCACCAGGAAACCAATAGAAATTCATTGGAGATTACGGAGCACAGGAGTAATATATTTCACTTAACAAGTATTTCCATGAATTGATTCAGTATCATGTAACAGTATCGGTATTTTCAAGTTTTTGGCGAATTTTTAAACCATTATTTAAGATACTGTATGGTTAATTTTCAGTGTCTTGGTCAGGAGATTATCAGCTTCCTTGAGTTTGAGGATGAGGACTCCGATACTACTGCTGCTTTTTAAGGACAAGGAGGAAAAAGGATTAAAGATTCTGCACGAGTGGGAAGGGAAGTGTAGAGTAGAAGACTAGGTACTTCTTGGGAAAAGATCATTTTTTGCCTTAGGAAATTAGTTAGTGTCCATTGCCACTAAACCTTTGAAGTTAGTGGAGCATTCAAAGCTGTTACCAGCAAAAACCTTATTTCTGTGAATAGAGTCCTTTAGTATATGGCTACCTATTGTTTTGTGCTTTTTTTTTTCATCTAACATGCATGTGCCTTCCATTCTCATGTTTGTTATGTTTTGCTGTCTCACGTTGCTTTATTTAGATGCCATCTAACAACAGTATCAGAAAACAAATAGAAACACTGCAGGTGAGTTAATATGTTGTAATAACATGGTGAAAGGTCGCTTTGTCTCCTGTAACTGCAGTATTTTGTTTTTGTGTGTGTTGTTGCATTTTGTGTCTTGTTTGGTTCTATAAAATTGCTATTGGCCCTGTCAAGAAGCAACAGCACAAAGAAGAATCTTTGAAAAAACATTTGAAAGGTTTGCTAAAGGAGAGAGTTCTGTAAATCATCTGATATCAATTTGCTTGTGAAAAGGTAGATTTGTGAGACTGAGCAATAATTTGACAGCCCAGTTCATTAAACAGCAGTGCATGTTTACAGTAGGAGCTAAAATATCTACATCAAATATTTGGTTATTTCTATTACATTTATTTCATACAAAATTGTCTTGCATGTTAGCTAACTTGGAAACATTGTCATAATAAAAAAGATGAAGCTGGTTTATTATGATAACTTGCAGTGAACTACAGTAAAACCTGCCAAGAACGACCACTCATGGGAGTTAGCAAAAGTGGTCGCTTATAAGAGGTGGTTTCTCTTCTATCAAAGGTTTGCCATCAGAGAGTGGTGGTGTTCTGTGGCCTCTGCAAGTAGTCACATGTGACAGGTGGTCTCTCTTCAGAAGTGGTAACTAAGGCAGGTTTTACTGTAACTTAAAAGTCATTTACACTGTTGCTTGTACAGGTTTTAAAAATTGAAATGGTTTTAGTTCAGAACAGAAGAAAAGGTTAACAATATTAAAAGGTACTGTCTTCACTAAGTGATTACATTTGACTAACATGGAAAAAATGCTGTTTTGTTTCTTGCCTTCATCAAGATATTTGTTTCATTAAATCATTTTAATGTGTCCCATTAGATCAGTGTAGATTCATTTTTGTTGTTGTTGTAGTTGTTGTTGCTTTTGTAACCCTTTATATATCCAGTTAAATTTTTAACAGTTTATATTATACTCTGCTGATATATTTAATCCATACAGATTCTTCCATGTTGGAAAATTTTAGGAACTAAAACAGAGCTATATTTGAAACAAAATACATGATCAAAATGCTTCAAATAAGACCCTGACATGTATTAGCTAAAAGACTGGAATATGTCAGGATGTTTAGTTAAACAGATTTTTATTTGTAACATATGTAAATACCCGTTTCAGAGAGAAGAGAAAATCCTTTTACTGTATAAACCTTTTTGACACTAAATACAATGTCATAATTTTTATAAAATAGAATAAAAAAGCCATTTCCTTTAAGCACATTTGTTTGATTTAATGTCTAGTTATAAGACAGGGATGAAAGTACAAATGCCTAGAAGTACAAGACAACCATGACTGATAATGGTTTAAAATTCTTTGATGCTATTTATAAACATAAATCCCTTACTCAGTATGAATACCTACAACATTCTACACAGGAGCGGTGCCACCTCTTCCTGGTGGTGGTGGGGGAGGGGGGCCTAAGGTAGGTTAGACAGAAAATTGGGGGGGGGGTTTCCCCCCCCCCCCAATCACCATGAGGTCCTGCCCCTCTCCATGGCCCCACCCACTGCTCCTCCTCAGGTAAGTGCAGGCCTCACTTCCTCCTCTGCCACCTCCCTGAG
This sequence comes from Trachemys scripta elegans, assembly GCF_013100865.1. NCBI lineage: Eukaryota > Metazoa > Chordata > Testudines > Emydidae > Trachemys > Trachemys scripta. The sequence continues at coordinate 90,571,677 of NC_048302.1, forward strand.
GCCCCACCCGCTGGCCAGGTCAGAAGCTGGAGCCAGACTGTGCAAGATGATTGCTGGACTGGCTGGTACCATGGTGCGGGCGGCACTTCCCTGTCTCCTCCTGCTGCTGTTGGTGCCTGGGGTTGGGGGCTGCTTGCAGCTAGTAAGAGCCGCCAGGGTGATGGGACCCGGCTCTGGGTCCAGCAGAGCCTACGGGGGCAAGGCCCAAGAGCCTGGGCTAGAGTTGGTCAGTCGGGCCACTGTGGGGAGCCCCAGCCCCTCTACCTGCCCTTGGTGGCTTGCCCTGGTGGGCGGAGACACAGGTGGAGGGCTTCTCTTGGGCATCCTGGCACCCTGACCAGGCTTACTTCTCTGCTGCTGCTGGAGCTGGGTGCCAGGGAGTAATGTCAAAAACAGCTACCAATAGATTTTGCTACCAGTAGCAGTCACAGATGCTGCCCCGTTACAATTTTCTACCTCTCACATAAGAACAGCTATACTGAGTCAGCCATACAGTCATACTGGGTCAGACCAAAGGTCCGTCTAGCCCAGTATGCTGACTTCTGACAGTGGCCAATGCCAGGTGCCCCAAAGGAAATGAACAAAACAGGTAATTACCAAGTGATTCATCCCCTGTTGCCCATTCCCAGTTTCTGGCAAACAGAGGCTAGGGACACCATTCCTCCCCATCTTGTCTAATAGCCATTGGTAGACCTATCCTCCATGAATTTATCTAGTTCTTTTTTGAACCCTGTTACAGTCTTGACCTTCACAACATCCTCTGGCAAAGAGTTCCACAGGTTGACTTCCTTTTGTTTGTTTGTTTTAGACCTGTTGCTTATTAATTTCATTTCACCTTTCCCATCCTCTGGTCCTTGGATAGGAAATTGCGACAGGGCATCAACCAACAGAATAAATGTATACTATAAAAAGAAAAAGAAAAATTTAGAATTAAAAATTCCAAATTAAAATTCACAGTAAAAACATAGGAAGTGCTATACTAGAAACACAGATGTCATTGTTAAAACTACCAGCAACTATTTATTTATAAATATTTTCAATGATTATTTGCTATTAAATTATAAGTTAAATGTCATCCATCTGCACAATGTTAACAAAGGTAAATGATGAAGTGCTAAGAGTAATAAAATAATATTTTAAAAAGTAAACAATTATAAGGTGCTAACTATATTTAAAATGGATTACAAGAAAGGGAGTGCAATTCAGGGAATCACAGCAGCAGATAAGACAAATTTGTGAACTGCTAGGAGACTTTATGCATACACATAAACTGATAAGGGATTCTTTTAAATATTCAATATGTGACACACAGTTTTTGGGGGTGTATGTAAAATACTTCACTGAATCAAGTCTCCGTTAGCACTTTAGTATATTATATCAGGGAAGAGCTGGCATGTCTAGGCATTGGGTTGCCCTGTGCTAAGGACACAGCTCTGGGAAGCATGTGCTGTGATGCACTGTCCTGTGAGCAGGGAAATAAAAAAGTCCTTTTCCTCCACCCTCCCCATCCCCCCGCCCACTCTATTTTTGCAAATACGGCAGGTGACTCAGCCCATCTGGGGTAAATTTTACCGCCTCTTCCCCTCTCTGTACTGGGGTTTTGCCATCTGCCATCATCTGGCAGCACCTCAACCCTAGTCTTAACCCTGGCTCCTACCCTCTGTGCCTGATTTTGCCCCTTGGCCCCTCTCCTTTCCCTGCCTCCAGCTGTTTGACCCCCCTGCACAGTCAGTTTCCGCCCCTGGCACAGACTGTGCCAATCCTCTCTCCCTCCGATTTACCCCCTTTTAACTCCTGTGAACAGCAGGCAGCAGATTTTAAACCAAAGTAGGGGCAGCGACTTCAACAGATGTTACTGAGTATGCTCAGTCATGTTTGCCTGTCAGTACAAGCCAAGCTACAAGGGGGTAAGGCAAATTTTAGGGTGGCTGTAGCCCCTGCAAGCTCCCCCTAGAGCAGCTCAATTCTACATTTGCAATAATGGTAGATTTATGATTTGTTTGCTGTTCATACAAGCAAACAGAAAATCTTCCTCCTAATTAGTTGAAAATAGCAATTCTTCTTTAAGTAGTGTCCCTATGGCTGCTCTACTGTCAGTGTGTCTGCATCCCTGTGCTTCAGTTCAGGCATGCTCTTTCCCTCCCTCGTGTTGTGCCTCAAGGCTAATCAGCATTGCACAGGTGAACCATCCTCAGTTCTTTCCTCAACTATCCCAGGCTAGAGACAGAGCGATTAGCAGTCCATTCACAGACTGTAGATCTTTAGAATTGTTCTCTTAGATATTATTAGTGTTTTCATTTGTCCCTTAGTTTTTTCTTCCCTGTTTTTTTTTAAAAAAAGGCCTAATTTTTACTTTATTCCCTTTTTCCCCGCCCCCTGGGGATTGCCCTCTGTAAGGGGCATGCCAGGCTCCCCGTTTTAAGAGGTGTCTCACCTGCAGGTAGGGTGACCAGATGTCCCAATTTTATAGGGACAGTCCCGATATTTGAGGCTTTTTCTTATATAGAAGCTTATTACCTCCCACCCCCGTCCCAATTTTTCACACTTGCTGTCTGGTCACCCTACCTTCAGGGAAGCCATACCGGTTACAGACGACATTCTCGCTGTGTGCGGTGCCTCAGAGAGGCCCACCTTGTACAAAAGTGTACTTTTTGCCAGCAACTAAAAGCCATATCCCAGAAGAACTGGGAACTACAGTTGAAACTACTACTGATGGCGGGAGGATCGCCCTCCTGATTAACAAGGTGCTTTTGGTTCTGGCTGAAGTTGCATGGCAAACATCAGCCTCATCATACCAACATGCGAAAGGGTGACTGTCACCTCAGGAGCTATGGACATATTCACAAAGCTAGGTCTACAAATCAACATCCAGAAATCTACCTTAACTCCAGTACAGCACTTGAAGTTTACAGGGTCCGATCTCAACTCATTGCAAGTGAGAGCACTCCTCCCACAATGGAGATTTCACAGCCTGACCACACTCAGAGACAGTTCAAGCCAGACCACAAACATTGGCCAGACATTGTCTCCAACTTCTGGGACACATGGTGACAGGCATGTTTTTAATATCTCATACCAGACTACACATTAGGTGTCTACAGGCATGGTCCAGATGTGTTTACAGATCAAACAAAGACAGGGTAGACATACCTCTCTCGATGCCCTCCAGGGTCAAACACTCCCTGGATTGGTGGAAAGAACCAACAAATTCATACCCCTGCCTCCAACATTGCTTCTAATTATGGTTGCATCCCTAATTGGCTGGGGAGTGCATCTCAGCAACCTCAAGACTCAGGGCAAGTGATCGCCCATGGAGATGACTCTTCACATTAACCTCCTTGAACTCAGAGTGGTCAGAAATGCTTGTGCTCACTTTCTTCCACTGATCAGAAATATGCACATGAAAATTATGACAGACGACATAGTGTGCATGTATTACATAAATCATCAAGGGTGCCAAATTATCTTTCCAGTGCATGGAAGCGCTAAAGCTATGGAATTTGTGCCTTCACCACAATGTTTTAATATCAGCGGCCTACCTACCACGAGGGCAGAACATAACAGCAGACGGCCTCAGTAACCAGTTCTCACATGACCATGAGTGGGGAAATGAACCCAACAGTGCTTCAAAGCATATTCTATCAATAGTGCACTCCAAAGATAGACTTGTTCGCTACTTACCTGCACAGGAAATGCCCATTCTATTGCTGCACAGCTGACCTCAGGATACATTCATTAAGGGATGCTCTCCTTCTCCCTGGGGACAAGGCCCTCCTATACACCTTTCCCCAGTTCTCTCTGCTGCTGAAAGTCCTGATTAAAAAGAAAAAGAGAAAAAGGAAACGTCATACTGATTGCTCCCACCTGGCCAAGACAGACATGGTAGTCGTACCCGATGGAGGTGGTGATGTGTACACCAATCCCTCTTCAACCCATCCCTTATCTCCTCTCTCAGAATGAGGGACAAACTCTCCATCCCAACCTGCAGATCTTCTGGCTCAAGGCTCCTTCATGGTTCCAAAACATAGTGAGATGCTGCTCCATTGAGGTGCAGGAACTGCGCACTACACAGTAGAAAATCAGCTACCTGTCACACTTACCTACAAAAGTGTACTAGGTTTTAGGTTTGGTGCAATTCCAGAAGAATTACCCTGGCATCTTCCACCCTCCCCGTGATGTTGGACTACATACTGGATCTCAAGAGGTCAGAGATATTGCTCAGTTTGCTCAAAATACACCTTGCGGCCATAACGGCTTTCCATCAGCAAATAGAGGGATATTTGCCACCCAACTACAAAGAGATTCTTCAAGGGCGTAGTGTACCGCTATCCCCAATCCAGACACCCAACTACAACTTGGGAACTAAATCTAGTTTTAAAGAGCCCAACTAGACCACCAGTTGAAACTATGGTCACTTGTTCACTTACATACTAGTCAATGAAAACGGCATTTCTGATGGCCATCACCTCAGCAGGGAGAATAGGGGAGATAGCGGCACTAATGGCATCCCCCACCCCCTTCACAGTATTCTTTAAAGATAAGGTTACTCTTATGCCACATCCAAAATTCATTCCCAAGGTGACCTCGTCTTTTCCCAAAAAACAACTGATTCACCTCCTGACCTTTTCCCCTAAGTCTCACTGTGATAACAGGGAAGCTATACTGTATATCCTTTTATCTGGACAAGATGAAGGCCATTAGGAAATCTCCTAAGCTTTTCCTCTCTATTGCAGAAAGGTCAAAAGGTGCAGCAATAGCTGCCCAAAGTCTCTCCAACTGGGTCTCAAACTGTATTAACCACTGCTATCATGCTCGCAGTGTGTTACCTCCATCCAGAATCTGCACACACTCAATGAGGTCGTTTCCACTTCTGTCACTTTCCTCAAGAATGTTCCTATCTTGGAAATCTGTAGGGCAGCAACTTGGGCATCTGTTCAGACCTTTGCAGAACACTATGCAATTACTGGAGACTCTGCTTCCAATGCTATCTTCAGCTCCACAGTGTTATCATCCATAACAGTCTCGACTCTGAAGCCCCAACCTCCCATTGGGGATACTGCTCGAGAGTTACCTACGTAGGGTATTACTCGAAGAAGAAGAAGAGGAGGAAGTTACTTACCTTGTGCAGTAATGATGGTTCTTTGATGTGTCCCCCTCCATGGGTGTTCCACAACCTACCCTTCTCCTCTCTACTTCGGGGTTCTCAATGGAGGCTTCACGGTGGAGAAGGAATTGAGGTTCACCTACGCAATGCTAATTAGCTTTGAGGCACAATACAAGGGAGGGAAAGAGCATGTGTGGGCCAAATAGACACTGCTACCAAAGATTTCTGATCAGAAGTGCAGGGACGCAGACACATCTACAGTGGAGCACCCATAAGCACATACAGCTCGAAGAATCATTGTTACTGCACTAGTTGAGTAACTTCCTCATCTGAAGAAGTTTATGGTTCATCATATCAACAATAGTAAGATTTGGAATGTTAACCAACGTTTACTAATCTCTGCTTTCTGACATGCTGTTTCCTGACTGGCTTATTGGAGGCCAGTAATAGATTTTTCTGGACCTCCTTCTTCACCTTCCCCGTACAATATTAGGGTTTTTTAAATATTGTGATACAGCAGGTCCAGGAAACAGTGGAAGAGTGGTAGAGGGAAGATATACAAATCCTAGGCTAATTAAGGCCTGGTTTCCTGTAGACTAGGGAAGGTTACTACAGGTTAATTGGAGCACCTATAGCCAATTAAGGCCCTGTCAGGATAATAAAAATACCTAATAAAAAAACCCTGCTTCAGGCAGACAGGGTGGCGCGAGGAAGGAGAAAGGACTGGAGTTTGAAGGTGTGTTGCTGAGAATTGAAAGACCAGAGAACCAAAGGAAGGGAGACCCTGTCCCAGCAGAGCAGGAAGACTCCCTCCCCCAGCGTCAAGGATCTAGGGTAACCCTACCCAAGAGGGAAGATGGTAAGAAACCCACAGAGATTGAGAGGGGCTGGGGCTCAGAGTGAGGAGAAAACCCAGACCCCTTCCCTGCTTCCCTCCTCTATCACCTTCCTGGGCCACTAGCGGGGCCCTGGGTGCCCCAAGAACGGGGTAAGGGGTGGCATCCTAACCCCCCCCACCCCCCAAGGAAAGCACAGGACCCACCATACCAACATCAGCCATTTTGTCACAATATATATTATATTAATGAAATTTAGAAATGCTCATGGAGAAAGTTCAGTATATTGTATTTTTGCTAAAGACTTTCAGAATGTATGTACTGACTTGTTTTTGTGAACATCAAGATCTATTGTCTCTTGAGAGAAATGTTGATAAAAGTGAAAAGTGTGATTTGTAGTAACCCAGTCCATATACCTCAAGCTTTCTTCAAGTTTCTCCTTAAAACACACTTCTTTATGAAGCCTATAAATTCTAGTCCTCACTTCAAAGGAACACACAAAAATAATTCCTGAACTTCAAATAAGTGAGCGTTATTAACCAGCAAAGCCACGCAATCTTACTGCTGGTAACCATTGTTGTCTTCTCTACTTCTTCTTTCCCTCGATTGTTATCCGGCGGGGAGCCAAGATGTTGTTTATCTGTTCAATGTCACGGCATTTATGGCTGTGACAGGATGTCAGCATCTCTTTGGGGAGAGGCAGGACAATTCTTCTGACTCATATTGGCTTATGATGGAAGCCAGAGTAGGTGGAATTCTTCAGCTCCAAGACAGACTACAAGGTTTATGTCCCTCTGAGTAGGAGGAGAGAACTAAGGGAGGAGTAGAAGTGCTATGCAGGGAGAAATCCTAGGAAGAAGCCAAGCTCAGGAGAAAACTTTGGCTAAGGTTAATTCTGTTGTTTTAAATTAATACAAAAGGCAAACTGCAGGAGTGGGTTTGGACATTAATCATATATATTTGTTTGGGCTGTATTCCAAGAGCACTTTGAGGATTCTGCCCATTTCCAGTGGCACTGCAGGAATAAATTAAATATATACAGTAAGACAATAAAATCTTGATGTTCACCTCAAGAGAAATATCTGCTTGCTAGATACTCCTTTGCTTTCAGACTGACAAAAGGATACAAAATAATCTATATTATGTAGTTAAATACATAGTGTATACATGTAATCGAGGGGTTTTTGTATTGAGGTTTTTTGTTTTTTAATTAAACTTATATTCTGAGTATTAAACACATAAGCCTTCTGGGTTAAAGCAATCAAACATAAACTTAAAATATTATAGTTCTTTATAAGGAAAGGAAACAAGTAAATTAGGGATAGTGTTTCACAGGTGATAGTAACTGCATTTTAATTTTTATTAACAGAATAAAGATCCCAAAATGTCCCGAGTTGCACTGGAATCTCTCTATAGATTACTCTGGGTTTATGTTATTAGAATAAAATGTGAAAGCAACACTGTAACACAGAGGTAAGTTCCTTATGTAATTAAAACTATTGTGAGGCTATTTTAATGAATTTAAGTCAAACATATTTTAATTAAAAAAATACTCTCTAGGGAAAACCTTTTTGTAAAGTTGTATGGATTTGTTCCTAACACCTGTTTCTCTAAATTTTTGTAGCCGTCTCATGAGCATTGTATCAGCACTTTTCCCCAAAGGCTCACGTAGTGTGGTCCCTCGAGATACACCTCTAAATATATTTGTGAAGATTATTCAGTTCATTGCTCAGGTAAGCTCCCTCCTATAATATGTTTTAGATGGAGGTCTGAGAGTACACTAAATAATTTGTGGGAAAAAATTTAAGATAAAGGCCAAGTCCAACCCTGACATACTTTCATTGAAACCAGTAGAGGTACACATTAGGAATGAAATTAGACCATAAACTTATAAGGAAGTAACCAAATTTAAATTCACTACACAACCCCGATTCATTCACAGAACATCATGCATCCTGTGCAGTCACTGAAGCAAGGGTCTTATGGTTTGTGTGATTAAAGACTGCATTATAGTGCCTATGCAAGGGTAACCTTAATTCTGGCATTTCCTAATGTTTGAGTGCTTGATTTTGCAGCTTTAATGTTCTATTAATGTAGTTTTTTGTATGTACTGTAGTACAATGCAAAGAATGCTGGAGTAAAGTAACTGAGACAATTACTCCATAGGAATCATTAGCAAAGAGGAATATTTTTTATCACTGGTAATTATAAGCTAGTAAGACGATATTCAGTTTCTTGGCTTTGTGTATGTGCTAATACAAAGTGAGTCTTATGTAGGCATGTTTTTCTTCATAGGAACGCTTGGATTTTGCAATGAAAGAAATAATATTTGATCTTCTCAGTGTTGGAAAATCACCAAAAACCTTCACTATTAATCCAGAGGTAAAGTCATCTGAAGAGCTATTTATTTGTGACACAGTGTACAGATGTATACACAGCAAAGAATGTTAGAGTTAAACATGCTGCGGCAAAGTGGCCCACCTGTGGGCCTCCCAGTGCTGCTACTGAACCTACTGTAGTTCCCCCAGCTGAAGTAGAAATGTTCCCACGTACACTGAGCCTCTGCCCAACATCTATACCAGTAATTCTCAAAGGTTTGTATTGGTGACTCCTTCCACATAGTAAACCTCTGAGTGCGACCCCCCCCCCCTTTTAAATAAAGACACATTTTTATATATTTAACACCATATGAATGCTGGATGCAAAGCGGTGTTTGGGCGGAGGATGACAGCTCGTGACCCCTCCCCTGTAATAACCTCGTGACCCCCTAAGGGGTCCTGACCCCCAGTTTGAGAACCCCTGATCTATACCATCCGAGGCATTCAAAACAAATCATTATTTTCATATGACTATTGCCATGTTTTAGAGGAAGAGAGGGTAGAGGTAGCCCAGCACAAAGATTTAACAATTGTGACTTCCTCCAAAAGAAATCATGGGAAATGGTGGGAAAATTACAATGAATAAGTATGCAAAGAATGAACTGTTAGGGGAGCATGTGAGGATGGGTTGGTCCATATATCAAAAGAGTGCAGTGTGGATCAAACCAAAGAAACAGCTGTAGCTGTGCAGTAGTGTTTTTTCAATTCTGTCCAGTAATAGCTGGGGCAGGAACTAAATAACATTTCACTTGTTTCCATAAAAAATTAAAAAACAAACATGGAAATGTGTGTGTAGGTGTTTACTATAATTAGCATCCTTTTCTCAGAGAAGTCCTTCTCAGCTCTTTTCAGTGTAGTATGTAGGAAAGCCCCAGTCTTGCAGTACTTTGAGTTCAGCAGCCTGTGCACGAGCAATGAATTGTGAAATTAGAGCCTTAGCAGGTAACATTCTGTATACTTTGATATCTGCCGGCAGCATGTTACTCTGTGAAGATTCACGTTAGTAATACTAATAATTTAGAGTTGTGTCATTCAAGTTATTGACTCCCTTTTGGGAGGTGCTGAGCTGCTCCCAAATCCCATTGACTGAATCAGAGCGAAGGAGGTGCATCCTTGGATCAAACCGTTTTATCTTACTACTATAAATGTTCTAAAATGTAAGATTTAAATATGTCTACCATAGTAGTGCTCTTTTGAGCTGTCTCTAAAGAAAGGACAATGAAATATGTATTAATGTTTATTTTGCACTTCCTATACAACGTTGCAAGTTTGCAATTCTTCCAGGTTTCTAATTCCTTTGTTTTCCCTTCTGTCTACCATTGAAGCGCATGAATATAGGCCTTAGAGTCTTCCTTGTGATAGCAGACAGTTTGCAGCAGAAAGATGGTGAACCACCAATGCCAACAACAGGAGTTGTTCTTCCCTCAGGAAACACTCTGCGTGTAAAGAAAATTTTTCTCAATAAAACTCTGACAGATGAAGAAGCAAAAGTTATAGGTGAGTGGTATTATTTTGCAAGAACCTTAACAGGTTAAATATACACATTCATAATTCGTGATACAGAAGCAGTATTTTTATGTGAGGATTGGTTTTATATTGTAATTAAAAAAATATTTTATAAAGTGTCTTGTTACTGGTGAAGTTTTTTTTAAAATGTTCCCACTTATTTACAGTAGAAACGTGAAGTCTGGCACATAAAACCAGATCCTTGGCCCTCCATCTAGCAATATAAAGCAGCCTGAAAACTGTCCCAATGAGTCAGCTGGGCATTCCCCTGATGTAGGGAGCACTCTGGGGCAGCCCTAGGAGAAGGCAAGGTGACTGAGGCCACAACCACTGTGCTCCAGTGATTCCTGGCTGATGGAAGGGTAGGCTGTAGACCAGGGATGGGCAAACTACAGCCCGGGGGCCGCATCCGGCCCTCAAGCTCCCGCCAAGGAGCAGGATTTGGGGCTTGCCCCACTCTGGCAGTCCAGCCGGGAGCGGGGTAGGGGGCTTGCCCCATTCTGCGTGGCTCCCAGAAGCAGTGGCATGTCTCCCCTCTGGCTTCTACGCATAAGGGCAGCCGGGGGCTCCACATGCTGCCTCTGCCCCAAGCACCACCCCTGCAGAGCCTATTGGCCGGGAACTGCCTCGCTGCGCCTTTGCATAGGAGCCAGAGGGGGGACATGCCGCTGTTTCTAGGAGCTGCTTGAGGTAAGAGCCGCCCAGAGCCTGCACCCCTGACCCCCTCCTGCGCCCCGACCCTCTGCCCCAGCCCTGATCCCCCTCCTGCACTCTGAGCCCTTCGGTCCCAGCCCGGAGCACCCACACCCCCAGCCGATGCCCTCACCCCCTCCTGCACCCCAACCCCCAATTTTGTGAGCATTCATGGCCCGCCATACAATTTCCATACCCAGATGTGGACCTTAGGCCAAAATGTTTGCCCACCCCTGCTGTAGACTATAGGTTACTCTTAAATATGCTGGGGACCAAAATTGCCTCAGGGTCAAGGAAATAGAAAAAGTGCTTAGAATCACTTCCTTCCATTTATTTCCTCTTGTTCCTCCAAAAAGAATTGTATACTTTTATATAACACATCCTGTTTAATTTTAAAAAAGGAAAATTTTGTCAGTTAAAATATGGGTTCAGTTAAAATTAATTTAGTATAAGATTTCTTATCTTTTGTACAACAAGATACTGGTCCTAAACCAAGTAAGTAGTGATCAAATAAAAGACAACTAAAGTGAAAATAAAATTTAAAAATACCGAGTTATGAAAGAGGTGACTTTGAGTACTTTACTTCTTCAGGAATGTCAATATACTACCCTCAAGTAAGAAAAGCACTAGACAGCATTCTTAGGCATCTGGACAAAGAAGTTGGGAGACCAATGTGCATGACTAGTGTACAGATGTCAAATAAGGAACCTGAGGACATGATCACGTATGTAGCAAATTATAATTTAATAATCCTTACTGTCATATCCTTGTAATTAATTTTTTGTACCTAAAAGAAATTCAGAGATCAATTTATTAATCCATTTAAATGTGTTTAGGTTTAATTTAATGCTAGGATACTTAAAATTTGTCCACAAAGGATATGATGATTGCACTGATTCATAGTTTAATTATGAAGATTTGAGGTTGACTCCCCAACATTGAATAGAACTTTGAAAACGTATGTGTATTTAATACTGAAAATACCATAAAGGAGGCTTCCCTGTGATTCTGTTTTGTGTAAATTGATTTTGTAGGGGGGAGAGAAAACCTAAGATTGATTTGTTCAGAACTTGTATTGCTGCTATCCCAAGACTGATTCCAGATGGCATGAGCAGGACTGACCTTATTGAATTACTAGCAAGGTAAGAAAAAATTAAATCCTAGTTTTAATGAAGGTCCTAAAAAAACAAAAAAAGCTTCAGGCAGTATTTCAGAAACCCAAGGCCAAAAACTATTGTGAATATATTATTAGATACTAATATTCCATTTGCACAGAGTCTGATTGGTTTTTTTTTTATTTACACTGTGACATGTATTGTCAGCAGACCCAGAAAAGTAGCAGAGTAGATTCTAAAAGAAAGAATCTTGCACACAAGAACAGACTTACAATTTTTCATATATGGCCTCTCTTTAAAAGTTCATATTTTAGTTACTTTGCATTTTGTACAGGACTCTTCTTTCACTCCAGCTCCCATCTTCTTTTGCTGATTATACTGTGAAGGCATTGTTTGACATAATCAAATTTGCCAAATGTCAGACAAAATTTTGAGGGAGATTTGGATTTTGTTTCTTCTATATTGCTTTTTCGCACCCTTTTCTACTTAGTTCCCACCAACCCTGTCCATATTCCTCTCATTATGACCTCCCTGATCCTGCATGCAGAACGTGAGTTCTGCCCACCTTAACACACATAGCCCACTCCTCTCCTTCAGTCTGTGGAACTATCAGCATTCGCAACTCTGTTACATCACAAAGTCAGGAAAGGGAGCTGAGCTACGAGCAGAGGAATTTTCATGTATTAACATGAAAGAAAATAAATCCCTCTAATGCTTTCCTAACATGTTTTATGAAGAAAGGAGAGAGGAACAAGTTAGTTGAAATGGCCTGAGCAAGTAGTATTGGACAGGTGGAACTAGTGGGAGATTTGGGGGCAGAAGAGGGGGAAGGACAGTGTCTGATGGTAACCAAGAGTAGAGTCTTAAAGCAGACATGACCTACGTTTAATGTCAGAGTCTTGGCAGGACTACAGTATAGTCTGACTATGGAATAATTTTGCTGATGTTTGTTCCTGTGGTTTTGGAGTCAAATAGGAACAGAAGATGGTGGTGTGAGAAAGTAAAAACTTTTAAAAGCACAAGTATTTTTTTCTAATGATCAAAAATGTTATTAAAATAACCATATCATAGATGTATGGATGTATTTGATAGCATAATGTTTGATAAGTGTCTCCTAGTCTAAAAAGCTGAGCCATATTTTCAAAAGTGCATACTAAATTGTACACTTGTTTTTTGCACATGCCTGAGATGAGCCGCAGTTTACACATGAACATAGCTATTTATTTAGAGTTCAGTCTGTAGGGGGAAAAAAGCACTCCACACCAAAGCATGTCCATCCAGAACTTTGAAATATTTGCAGACGTTGTTCAGGTATGTGAAAAACTGCATACCTGAAATCTTCAAATTATTTGATTACCCTCTTAATTAGTTAAAGCCTACTGCTTTGAACTGCTGTAGCAGTACAGCCTGCTGTTAATAATCCAGATGTAGCTTCAAATGGATTTAGAACTAATGGTTCAGGTACGAGTCATGTATCCAGGCTGGGAGCATAGCTAGCTCAGCCTTCCAACACACAGATGCTTCATATTGTACGGTCAACGATATAAACTGACTTCACTTTATAACTAGTAAAAGGCCTTTGTCCAGTTGAGAATGTGAGGATTTGAAGGAATGGTAACGTTTTTTAACAATGCTGTACACTCTCTTAACAGGCTGACAATTCACATGGATGAAGAACTGCGTGCCCTCGCTTTCAATACTCTACAGGCATTAATGCTTGATTTTCCGGACTGGCGGGAAGATGTTCTTTCAGGATTTGTTTATTTTATTGTGCGTGAAGTGACTGATGTCCATCCAACGCTTCTTGACAGTGCAGTAAAGATGTTAGTGCAGCTAATAAATCAATGGAAACAAGCAGCCCAAATGCACAATAAAACCCAAGATTCTCAGGTATTGTAATGCTGCATGAAATTCTTACATTACCAATTCCATGTAACTGAACAAATTTCCTGTGAAATTAAAACACTTAATTAAAACACTTTTTCTCTCTTAAAATCAGTTTTTAGCAATTTGCTTTCCTAATCTGATTCATAGCTTTTTTTACAGGAAATTTTTTTAATTGTAATCTGTGCTGTCATAGGGAAGCCCCTCCTGTAGCAGGCCACAGCACAGCAGGCATACTTGCCTCAATTTCCCCTTTCAGAGACCCCGTAACACCACACTAGGCTCGCTTACCTCTATAAAATACCCCTCCTTAAGCCTAGTTTATTACCAAATGTGCAGATAGTCCAAACTATAAATCCCAAAACAGCCCATTTATCACCCCAGTGCAAGTATTTAAAATCCCAAGACAGCACGTCTATTGACGTAATATGTCACATTCCGGCATTTTCCACCACATGCAGACTCTTTCTTGGTTCCCATCTGTCCCTCTGCCTGGACAGCCACTCCATCCCTTCCAGCTGGTGTGCAACCCTGCTCTTCCCAGAGGGAATGCCACTGGCCCCGCTGCTGGGAGATAATCCTTATCAGGATAGCATCCGTCACTCTCCATGGTGCTTTCATTATTCCCCTGGGGTCAGCTATTTGGCCTGGGAGATATCGGTGAGTAAGCTCCTCCGTTGCTCCCCTGCCTTAAGTCTGCTCTGGCCCTCTGGCTTAGGCATCAGTAGGCGAGACTCTCTGTTTCTCCCTGGTCTTAGCTAGGGTTACCATATTTTGTGCCTCCGAAAGGAGGACACTCCACGGGGCCCCGCCCCCAGCCCCGCCCACGCCCCGCCCCAACTCCGCCCCCGCCCCAAAGTCTCCGCCCCCTCCCCTGCTTCCCGCGAACATTTAATTCGCGGGAAGCTGAAGCAGGTAAGGGGAGTGTGGGGGGAGGAGGCGCGGCCCAGGCTGGTCCCCCCGGCGGCTCCAGCCTGGGTCGGCTCGGGCCCTGGGGTGCCGGCCCCGGCCCCCGGCCGACCACCCCCGGCCCGCCCAGCACTACCGGCCTCTACTGCTTCTTTTTTATGTGAAGGTCTCAGGATGTATTTGGAAATATAATTAATATGAATGAATGTGTTGGTTTGAACTAGCAAGAATTTACCTTATCCTTCACTCAAAAGTTTTAAAGTGAACCAAATCCTTTTTGTTGAGGTTGAAAAAGCTTGGTAAATTGTTTTAAAAATATTGCATGCCTCTCCACTGGTCTCATCAGAAAGTGGAATTCCCAAAATTGAACAGGAAAGATTGTTTCCAGGACCTGCTCCAGGCACCAACCGAGCAAGCTTGTGCTTGGGGCGGCAGATTCTATGGGGCGGCATTCTGTCCAATCCTAGGGCGGCACGGCTGCTTTTTTTTTTTTGTTCGCCGCTCCGGAGGCCCTGTAGGGGGCGGCGGCACGGAGGAGGGGAGCGCCCTCCTGGGAGCGGGCTGAGCACTCCGTCTGACCCAGCCGGCAAACCCGGCAGGGCAGCCCGCGTCCTTCCCTCCCCGCCGACTGGAGCGGCGCGGAGCCCTCGCGGCGGTTGGGGGTCACATGGCAAGTGCCCCGCTGAAGCCCTGGCCGTTCCCCTTCTCTGTCTCCCCTCGTTCCCTCCCGCCTCTTCCCCTCTCCCCCCCGCTAGCTGGGGCATGTCTGCAGCGCAGGCTCTGGCTGCCCCACAGGTTTTTTTTTTTTCCCCCTGCTTTGCTGCTCCGGCCGCCCCGCAGGTGCGTTCTGGCTGCCCCGATTTATTTGTTTATTTTTTGCTTAGGGCGCAAAAAAGCCAGAGCCGGCTCTGGTTGTTCCTATGATATTTCTGTTTTGGCTGAAACCAGGAAATGCTAGAAACCTTGTGAGAGTCAGTGTTATGAAATGTTTTAGAACTATTTCTCCCATCACTAATAATTGAACCAATATAGCTCAGTAGTGTTTGGTTTGCTGTTAATTTAAATGACACCTGTATAATTTTTTTTAAGCGTGGTGCCTCTAATGGAACTGCCCATACTCTTCCCCTGGAGAAGACCCTTTACTCCAACGTATTTCATATTGTAGAAGGCTTTGCATTGGTCATTCTTTGTAGCACGAGGCCTGCGACCAGAAAATTAGCTGTCAACATTCTTCGAGAAATGCGGGCTTTGTTCACACTTCTAGAAATTTCCAAGGTAAGAGCTAAGAGGTAGTCATATATAACTGTTCACTGAGAGGATACTGCTTGGTGGCCTTTCTTGAACTTTGAGATTCTCATGCATCGTATTTGTTATTTTTTAGGGTGATGATGAGTTGGCAATAGATGTGATGGACAGACTGAGTTCATCTATTCTTGAGAGTTTCATACATCTCACTGGGGCAGATCAGGTAGGAATATTTTGTGGAGAATATAAAGTTACTCTGCAAATCAGTTTGTCCTCAACTTAATCATGTATATCTTTATATAAATATTGATGTTCTTCAAGTGATGGTCCCTATGTGTATTCCACATGTGGGGTGTGCATGAGCACCATGTGCCTGAGTCTGAAAGTGTTTGTTGACAGTGTATGTTGACCCGCACATATGTAGGGTATCTCCTCATGCTCCCGGCCGATGGTATGATAAGCAGTGGAGGTCAGTGCCTCTCCAGTTCCCTCTTACCACCGCATGGCCTGAGTCAGAACCCCTGTTCCTTCCTGCTCTTAGTTTTTGCTAAGTTTCTTCATTCGGTGTATATAGTTGTAAATAGTTGTAGTTGTTTTAGTGTAGATAACTACACCAACTTATCTATTTTCCCATTTCGGGACCGTCCCTCCCCTTCCCGGGTACTATGCTCTGGATTCTGAGATTTAAAAACTGCATCTCTTGCCTGCACTCATTCTCTGTGAGCACCGAGCACCAGAGATGCCTTTACTGCCTCGACGAGGCACATATTGCAACTTGCTGCTCCATTTGCAAGTCCTTTCTGCCCAGAACCTGGGAAGCTTGAGAGCTCCACCTCCAGAAGAACTTGATGGAGGAAACCATGAGACTGAGGGCGCATTTGGATCTGAACCCCCTGTACAATGACAGTCACTGGTGGTGAGTACCCCTCTGAGCACCTCACATGCCCTGGATCTGTCGGTACTGAAGACCAAGGACAAGTCCCAGCATAAGAGTAAAAAACAGTCTCCCAGGCAGAAGAGCAGATCCCGACCGTGGACTGCTCCTAAGCGCAGCGTTTCCTCCCCAAGCCAGGCCAGGTGAGAGGTTGAAAGTGGATCCCACGCTTCCCCATATGGAAGGTAAGGCCAGACGCAACATTACCGACAACCCTGGAACCCATGCTTACTGGTGAGCTCGGCACCTGTCCTGCGATACCTCTGTGCCTTCTGGACAGGCCAGTCCCTCAGACGCCACCAGGGCCCTCTGACATTTCCATGGGCACACCATGGACTCCTGGCCTCTCTGAGTCTTTCTTGGTGGAGGAGCTGATTATTCACTATTTACATTCTTCACTCATCTCTGGCCTCCCACTCACTCACCCATGAAATCTCCACTCCAGCGGATGAATCTTTGTTGCTGCTGTCAGAGAAACCCGTCCGATGGCCGCACCTCCAGTACCAACAGTGTCATCCCTTGCCGGAAATGTCTTCGGAGTTCGAGAAGTTCTCAGAGCCAGAAACCTCGTTCTCCCCATTGTCACACCACAGTCCGGACTCATGGCCCAGACTGCCTTACCCCCCAGCGTATAATCTGGCAACAGAGACTTGGTACCACTACCTGTGGGTCCCATTACATCTGAGGGACACTTCTTTTTGGCGTTACTGGGCATCCTGGGATCCCCATTGCAGATGCCTGGCACCATCACAGGCATCTGATCGACTTTCTCCTTTTCACCCAGTGGCAGCATCAGTTTGAGGAACAGGCAGACATCAAACCAGTACTGCCAACTCCGCCAGTACCCATTGCTGCTTCCTCATTGCTGGAGGAGGTGCTTATTTCTTTCCCACTCTCTCTGTTGGTTGATGACTGCCAGTACCAGGACTTTTTGCAGAGGGTAGCAACAGACCTGGGTATTTTGTTGGAAGAGGTTCTGGACCTGTAACACCAGCTTTTGGACATCCTCCAACCTTAGGGGCCCTCTTAGGTGTCTCTACCCATAACAAGGGCATTCTCCAACCAGCACGGGCAGTATGGCACATCCCTGCTTCCTATACCCCTACACCTAAGAGGACAGAGAGGAGGTATTTTGTACCTGCTAAAGGGGCAGATTTTCTTTTTACGCATCCTCCCCCCCAGCTCTCATTGCCCACTCGGCAGTAGAGCGGGCACACCAGCAGCCGCAGAAGTCTACCCCTCTGGACAGGGTGGCAAAGAGGATGGACCTTTTGGGCCAGAAGGTATATTCCTTGGCAGGACTACAGTTCCAGATTGCAAACTACCAGGCTCTGCTAACCAAGTATCATTTTAATAACTACAACAAGCTAGTAGAGTTCATGGACAAGCTGCCCCCAGACCAACAGCAGCAATTCTAGGCGCTGATGGATGAGGGGTGACTGGTCGCCAAGGTGGGCCTTCAGGCCACTGTGGACGCAGCCGACACATCCTCTTGCTCTCTAGAGACTGGGGTCATCATGTGCTGGGACTTGTGACTCCAATTGTTTGTCTTCCCCAGGGAGGTTCAAAATACAATTCAGGGCTTCCCCTTTGAGAACAAGTTGTTCCACAAGAAAATGGACAAATCCCTGCACACACTGAAGGACTCCAGGGCCACACTACGATCCCTTGGTATCTATATCCCGGCCCTGAGATGCAGGCAGCAGAGGCACCCATTCCTTCCACTTCCACAAACTCCCTACCCAGCATACTACTAACACCAGCAGGAGGCCCCACATAGGCAGCATCATTCTCAAAGGCCCTGCTTCCCCATCTCCACCAGAACCACCTCCTTGACCCTCTCCCAGCAGCAGCCAAAACCGCAGTTTTGACATGCAGATTGAGACCTGAAAACCTCGCCCGATGCCACCCAAGGAGCCCCATGTCATCTGTTGGGGCCATCTTGCTCTATTTGCACACAATTGGAGCAAGATCACCATGGACAGTTGGGTACTGGAGATCATCCACCACAGATTCGCCATAGAATTCCTCTAATTACCGCCTTTTATCTCCCCCATTGAATGTCACTTTGGTGTTATGCACAGTACCGCCATCTGTTTCTTGAAGGGTTTACTCAATGTCCCCTCCCCCTGGGGACCCATCCCATCAATGCATTCTCCAACAAGAAGCGGATGCTGTGGTCCTCTAGGGGGGCATAGAGCCTGTCCCACTTCTCTATAGGGGACGAGGCTTCTACTCACTGTACTTCCTCATCCTGAAGAAGGGCAAAGGGCACCGCCCCATTCTAGATCTTCAGGTGCTGAACACTTTTTATCAAGTTCTGCATAGTAATGCTGGCGTCGATTATTCCCTCCCTTCCTCAGGCTCTTGACATGAAGGATGTTTACTTTCATGTTGATATTCGCCCGGCCCACTGCAAGTTTCTCTGTTTTCGGGAAGTACGCCAATGCTACTAATTTTGGGTCGTCCCGTTTGACATAGCAACAGCCCTGTGACTGTTCACAAAGGTCTTCACTGTGGTAGCAGCCCAGATGCACCATCTCAGCTATTTGGTATACCCCTCCCTTGACAACTGGCTCCTCATGGCGCTATCATGCCAGAATTAACCACTGCAATCCTTGCCCTTTGCAATCTACTGGCATAAGTATTTGCGTCAATGAGGAAAAGTTGGTGTTGATATTTACACAGACAATACACTGTATTGGAGTGCAGCTTGACTCCATCACAGTGAGTGCTTTTCTCCCGGCATACCGCTTCACAACACTGACAGCCATCATTGTAGACCTGTGTCACAGACCTTGCACCCCGGTCCGCCACTGTCTCTCTTTTCTGGGCTTATGGCCACCTGCACCTATGTGACCCTGCATGCATGTCTCCCCATTTATTGCCACTAGACATGGCTCCTCTCCATTTTCAGTCCCAGCACAGACCACGTGGAGACCAGGGTCATTGTTCCACACTATGCTGGCCTCCCTCAGGTGGTGGGCTGTTCCTTCCGAGGTCATTGTAGGCACATCTTCGTCCCTCCCACACCACAGGCCACTTTTACAATGGACGGCTTCCTCATGGATTGGGGAGCCCACCTGGACCGCCACACAGCCCAAGGAGTGTGGAAACCATGGAAAGGTAGGATGCACTGGAACTGCGGGCAGTCCGTTTAGCATGTCAGCCCCTTTTCCAACTCATTCAGTCCCTCCATGTTGAACTGCTCTCCAACAGCATAATGGCAGTGGTAACATAAACAAGCAGGGCAGCGCCAAGTCTCCCTCCCTGTCCATCTGCCTTTGGAACTGGTGCATCAGGACCTATATGACACTTCAATCCACGTATAGAATAATAGCATATCAGGGTTGGAAGGGACCTCAGGATGTCATCTAGTCCTCCCCCTGCTCAAAGTAGGACCAATCCGCAACTAAATCATCCCAGCCAGGGCTTTGTCAAGACCGACCTTAAAAACCTCTAAGGAAGGCGATTCCACCACCTCCCTAGGTAACCCATTCCTGTGCTTCACCATCCTCCTAGTGAAAAAGTTTTTCCTAATATCCAACCTAAACCTCCCCCACTGCAACTTGAGACTATTACTCCTTGTTCTGTCATCTGGTACCACTGAGAACAGTCTAGATCCATCCTCTTTGGAACCCCCTTTCAGGTAGTTGAAATTAGCTATCAAATCCCCCCTCATTCTTCTCTTCTGCAGACTAAATAATCCCAGTTCCCTCAGCCTCTCCTCATAAATCACATGCTCCAGCCCCCTAATAATAAGAGCTCCGCTGGACTCTTTCGAATTTTTCCATATCCTTCTTGTAGTGTGGGGCCCAAAACTGGACACAGTATTCCAGATGAGGCCTCACCTATGCTGAATAGAACGTACCTCCTAGGCACCCAGAATACCCTGGTCGATGCACTCATCAGGACTTTCTACTTCAATCACTAGTAGGAGTTATGCAATGCCACACTGAAGTACCTCTTTGAGAAATGGGGCACACCTCGATGAGACCTTTTTGCCACTTTCAAGAACCAAAAGCTGCTCCTCTATTGTTCCCCTGGACAAGTGACCTCTGCTACGCCTTTTCCCCATCTCTCCTCCAGCCTCAAGTACTATGCAAGATTCACTGGGACTGAGCCATTGTGATACTCACTCATAGCCCCGTTTTGGACCTGTCAGTTCTGCTTCACAGACCTGACACTCTGCCTGCACCTCTGCACGCTCTCAGATCTATTCACACAAGATGGGGGAAGATCTGGGATCCCAGTCTGAACCCTCTTCACCTCATATTTGGATGGGGATTGAGGGTAGACCGGGCATGCTCCACCCCAGTATGACAAATCCTTAATCAGAGCAGGAAAGAATCCACCAGGGCCTGCTATAGAGCTTCACGGTATGGGCTCGCTGCTCGCTAAATGAACTGGGATTATTTAGTCTGCAGAAGAGAAGAATGAGGGGGGATTTGATAGCTGCTTTCAACTACCTGAAGAAGAGGAAGAGGTTACCACTTCCTGAGCACCGTATCTACACCAGTTGCCCTTGACTTCCTTCTCGCCCTCAAAATGTCGGGCTTAGCCCTCAACTCTATATGGATAGAGCACCTGGCAGCACTCAGTGCCTCCCCCCCCCCCCAATGGATGGCACCTTAGTGTTATGCACCCTACCATTGTCTGTCTGTGGTTTACTCAATGCCTTTCCACCAGTACTGAAGTGGGACCTTAATATTGTTCTGTCTACCCTCATGAAGCCACCCTTTGAGCCACTGGCAAAATGCTCCCTCTCCCACCTTTTGATGAAAGTGATAATCCTGATAGCCATTACTTCATCCAGACAGGTCTGTGAACTAGCAGCCATGATAGCAGCCCACCACGCGTGCTCCCCCCACACACACTATATTCCACGAGGACAAGGTGTTCTTACAGCTACACCCTAAATTCCTCCCAAAGGTAGTGTTGGAATTCCACCTAAATCTGTGCATCCACCTACTTGTTTTCTGCCCCAAACTGCCCCCCGCCCCCACTGACAGGTCCTATACTCCCTCAATGTCCACCATGCACTGGCATTTTACCTACACGGGACTCAATCCTTTCACACATCGCCGAAGCTATTTGTGACCATTGCTGCATGGTCAAGCCCTCTCCTCCCAGTGAATCATCAAACAGGTTTCGGGGTGCCTCCATGAATGCTGCAAACAATCCAACATATCCCCCCCGATAAAGTCACGGTGCACTCTATGCAAGCACAAGCTGCCACATCAGCCTCATTGGCGGACGTGTCCTGGCAAGACATCTGTTGCACAGCAAGCTGGTGCACAGCAATTTGGCGCTCAGTCCACATGTTCATGACTCACGACAGCATCGTACAAGAAGCAGTTACAGCTGCTGCTGTGGGCCAGGCTGTATTGAAAACTGCACTTCCATTGGCATCCTCACACCCACCTCCATGCTGATCATTGCTCGCAAGTCATCCACTTGTGGAATACACATAGGGACCATCACTCGAAGAAGAAGAGAAAGAGGTTACTTACCTGTTATTGGGTTGTTGGTTTTTTTTTGATGTGTAGTCCCTATCTGTATTCCACTACCCGCCTTCCATCCCCTCTGCTTTGTACTGGACTCCAAAACAGTAAGAGGCAGACTGGAGAGGCATCGACTTGCAGTATTTATTATACCCTTGGCTAGGAGAATGAGGGGACTCCCTACACATATGCGAGTCAATGGACACTATTAACACTTCTAGACTCGGGCACATGGTGCGCATGTGTGGAATACCAATAGGGACCACGTATCTTGAAGAACCCCCAGTTACAAGTAAGTAACCTCCTCCTCTTAAACTGCTGCTCCTTTAGTTGTCTGAGGGAAAGCTGTTTGGCATTTGGTATCTTCCCCATCCTATTTTCTTTTGTATTCCCTGCCTGAAAAGCTGGTATCCTCAGTCATGGAAGGCAGTGCGTTGAACTACTTTTATGCTGTTGGGATCCTAATAAAAGTGTTAAAGTAGAAATTTTCTGCATTGCGTAGGTAGAATAATAATATTGTGCTGTTTTAACTGATGGGAAAAATAGGACTCACTCATAATTACAATTGTAGTATGTATATTATGATATTGTGATTTAATTGGGCAGGTAGAGGTGGTGAAAATGAGTCTATACAAAAATACAGTTAGGCTCTGATTTTTCTTCAAGTGATGGTCCCTATACGGATTCCAAATGTGGGTGCACATGTGTACCATGTGCCGGAGCCAGAACTGTTTGTAGTAGTGTCCATTGATCCACATATACATCGTGTGTTGGCCCCGTGGTGCGTCCGAGGCTTTAAGAGTCCATGCTGTTCGACGCTGCTCCAGTTCCCTCTTACCAGAAGAGTCGGAACCCTTGTTCCTTAGTGCTCTGAGCTTTGTCCATTTTTTCCTACTACTTGTACATATTTTTTGTTTTTTTCTAGTTGTGTATAGTTACCACCATTTTTAGCTAGGTCTCCCCGGTTAGACTTCTTCCCCTCACGGGGCTCTCCCATTCCTGGAGCCTATGCCCTGTCAAGCTGGCTTCAAAAGCTGTGCTTCATGCACATGCTCCTTCTCTGTGAGCGACGAACGTCTACATTGTCTGTATTGCTCCATCTGCCGCTTGTTCCCACCTTGGACTTGGGAAGCTAAAGAACTTTACCTCTGCAGACATCTGATGGAGGAGACTATGCACATGTATGCGCAGTCAATTTCAGAACCAGTGGATCTGCTGGAGCAGCACCTGTCACCACTGGTGAGCACTCCCCTGATCCCTTCTCATGTGCTGGCGCCCACGTACTGCAGCAACTGCCGAAGCCCCACCATGAGCATAAGAATTATGGGCATGGGTATAAGGGTGGCTCCCTGACATGGACTGCCTCTAAACGCAGCATTGGCTCCCCGAGCTGTGCCAGGTTGGGTTAGAAGTCGTGTGTCAACCTAGCTGCTTTGCCTCCTAAGAAGCCTTGCATGGAGCATAAGTCCAAGCAGTGCCATGACCCGCCAGCACCACCTCCAGCCATGGCCACCAGTCCACTCTCTTCACCTCCAGCACTGTTGATGCCTCCGGCCCCCCTCCCCCGCCGAGACTCTTGCGCACAATCCTGCCCATACCGGGACCCCTGTCTCTACTGATGCCCACAGCCGAACTGATGCTGCTGTACACTGGCTCTCTTCTGTGCCCTGGCTCCCCAGTCACCTTGGGTTCCCATCTGGGGTGGATGAACCACTCTTGCTTGTGCAGTGTCCTGCTCCGCTCCACCTCATATTGACAGCCCCCGCCTCTGTCAGACCCGTCCTCGGAATCAGAGTGATCCTCTGAGCCAGACCCCTCATTCTCCTCTGTGTGATCCTATAGCCTGGATCGTTGGCAACAACTGCCCTACCCATCAACGTATGACCCTTCCACTGAGGCTGGTTCCACTAGCCCTGGAGCCCACCAATGCCCAGTGACCCATATGCTTGGACCTATTGGCCTGCTTGGGACTCCTATTGGGACCAGGGGGTGCCACTGCTATTAGACCACCTAGTGTCCCCTGCCTGCACTGCCCCACCCGCCATCCGTGATAAACCTCAGGACATCGCCGCATTGCTCACACCTCCAGTTCTCACTAGAGCCTTCTCGTCTCCAGTAGAAGACGTTCCACTTTCCCTTTCCCCTCTGGATGACCATAGCCAGTATCATGACCTGCTTCATGTATCATGTCTGTGGCGCTCAGCCTTCTGGTGAAGGACGTCCAGGACTTGTAAAACCAGTTCCTGAATATCCCAACTGCCTGGGCCCTCCTGCACCACCCTCCCTATTCATGAAGCCATCCTCCAACTAGCTCAATCTGTCTGGCACACCCTGGCATCCAGTGCCCCTACCGTGAAGCATGCTGAACGCTGCTACTTTGTTCCTTCCTATTTAGCCACCCACCCCTCAACTTGCTCATGATCCACATGGTAACCGAACGCACCTGGCAGCAGCCCTTGAAGACCACCCTTCTGGACCGGGTGGCCAAAAAACTGGACCTTAGGGGGGGCAAGGTTTACTCCTCGGCAGGCCTCCATTTCTATGTTGCCAACTACTAGATACTCCTGGCAAAGTACAATTTCCTCTCATACTCTAAGTTGGCAGAGTTCCAGGCCTTCCTCCTGTCGGAGAAGCATCAGGATTTCCAGGCACTGCTGTAAGAGGGCAAACTGATTGCCAAAGTGGTCCTCTAAGCTGTGGTTGACACTTCTGACACCACACATCTCGTTCTCTAGAATCTAGTGTGGTGTTCTGACAAGATTCCTGGGTCCAATCCTCCAGCTTCCCTAAGGAGGTCCAAACCGCTCTAGAGGACCTCCCCTTTGACAATCACAAACTTTTCAGTGACAAGACAGACAAATCCCTCCATCCCTTAAGGATTCCCATGCCACCCTTCAGTCACTTGGTATCTACACCCCGGCTCTGACCAGCAGGCAGCAGAGGTTGTCTTTCCGCCCCCATCCCTGCATCATCTACCAGCCCTATTCACAACACCCACAGTCTCGTCATCGCCTGTGCTCCCAACAACCCTGTTACTCCGCCACTGCCACCTCTGCTACCTCGGCCTTCTCGCAACATCCCTCAAAGCAGCCATTTTAACTCTTTCCCTGAGACCCGTGAACCTTCCTCATCTCTCCCACGTTGCCCCAGGTCGTCTTCAGGGACCACCTTGCCCTGTTTTCCCGCAGTTGGGACAAGATTATCACCAATCGATGGGTGCTGGACATTGTTCACAAGGGGTACCTGATAGAGTTCCTCTCATTCCCCCTCTTGTTGCTCACCTCATGGTGGCCATGGGGATCATTCTCGTTCTGGGTCTCCAGTCTCTGAACAAATTCTTAAGCAAATTCTGGTTCCGGATGGTCACGCTCCCTCTCAATATCCCATCCCTCCCCCATGGGGCATGGTTCACAGCTCTCAATATGAAGAATTCATACTTTCATATAAATATCCACCCAACTCATCAAAAGTTCCTCTGTTTCATGATGGGACACTCTTACTGTCAGTTGAATCCTCCACCAGGTCCTCCTCTTTGGTATCGCCATTGCCTCTCGTGTGTTCACAAAGGTCTTCACTGTCATCGTGGCCCACATGCTTTGTATCGGCCACTCCATGTTTCCTTACCTGGATGACTGGCTCTTTGTTGTGCCATCCCGCAACTGTTTCCTCTCCATGATCCAGACCCTTCACGCCCTCCTTGCTGGCCTGGGTATCTGCATCAATGAGGACAAGTCAGTTCTCGTCCCTACCTGTATGCTCACCTTCATCGGGGCATGCCTGGACTCTCTCGTGGGCCAAGGTTTTCTCCCACAGACCATTTTGCCACCCTCACCTTCTTTATTACACAGCTGCATCACAATCCTCATATGGTATCTGCCAATGTCTTTTCTTCCTTGGCCAAATGGCGGCCTGCACCTCTGTGACTCCATATGCCTACCTGCGTATGCACTGGCTCTGATCAGTCTGCAAACTGCAGATGGATCACCTGGCAAGGCAGTCCTGCTCCCATCCTCCGTCCTGGCTTCCCTCTCGTGGTGGACCAACCCATCCAAAGTCCTGGCTGGCATCCCGTTTACCCCTCCCACTCCTCACATCACTCTCGCCACAGACGCCTTGCTCATCGGGTGGAGTGCTAATTTGGAAGGCCATACAGCTCAGGGCTTTGGATATCCAGAGAAGCTCAGATGCAGATCAAATCCGGGAATTGCAGGCTGTCTGCCTTTCCTGTCAGGCATTCCTGCCCCGATCAGATTCTGGCATGTTCAACTGCTATCCAACAACATGACGGCAGTTGAGTATATCAACAGGCAGGACGATGCCAGGTCCCCCTCCCTCTGCACGGAGTCCATTCACCTCAGGAGCTGATGCATCAGGCATGGAGTCACCCTCCATGGCATGAATCTCCCAGGTAACAGCAACCCCCTGCCGGACACGTTCAGCAGGTCCTTCTACACCAGTCATGAGCAGGAGCTACACGATCCGATGCTCTGCTCGGTCTTTTGCCTGTGGGGCATGCTGCACTGGGACCTCTTCATGACCAACGCAAACTACAAGCTTCCCCGCTTCTGCTCCAGAGGCACCATCAGGCTGGGCTTCCAGGGCGACATACTACTTCTGCCCTCAGCCACCAAACTCTGTTATGCTTTCCCACCCATCCCCCTGCTCCCGCAAATCCTGCACAAGGTGCAGCGAGATCGAGCGCGGCTCACCCTCGTAGCCCCCTTTTGTTTCCACCAATACTAGTTCATCAATCTCTTCTACTTCTCCACCTGCCCCCCGATCCAGCTCCTCAACCTCCCAGATCTCCTCACACAGGCGCATGGCTATCTGCAGCACCCTAATCTAAGCCCCCTCCACTTGACAGCTTGGTATTTGAATGGGGCTCACATGCAGACAAGGCATGCTCCATGCGAGTGTGCGATGTCTTCATGTGCCGCAGATGACCATCTGCCAAGGTCTGCTATCAAGCTAAATGGCAGTGCTTCACCACTTGGACACACTGCTATCACTAACCTCTGGACTCCATCTCCATTCCATCTCCATCTCTTCAATTACCTTCTCCAGCTTAGTTGGTCAGGTCTTGCCCACTCCTCCATCTGTCAGCACTCAGCAATTTCCTCTCTCCTGTGGATAGGTTCTTCGCCTTCATTCCATCCGTCCACTGCCTCCTTCCTCTGCAATCTACTTCCCATCAGTGCAGAAGCCTACCCCCTCTTGTGACCTCCGTCTCATCTTCTCTGCCCTCACAAGGCTGCCCTTCGAACCCCTCATAACCTGCTCTCTTGCCCAACTCTCTATAAAGGTGATCTTGGTGGTCATTACGTCGGCAAGGCGGGTTAGTGAGCTGGCGGCCATGATGGCCGCCCCCCCCCCCCCTTTATTGTCTTCAACAAAGATAAAGTCTCCCTGCAACTGCACCCCAAGTTTCTCGCCAAGGTGGCAGTTCCGTTTCACCTCAACCAATCTATTCACCTTCCAATTTTCTACCCCAAGCTGCACACCTCTCCTAAGGCGCACACATTACATTCTCTCGATGTCCACAGTGCACTGGCCTTTTATCTCCAGCACACCTACGCCTTCCGGGCCTTGCCCAGACTATGCCTCACCATTAAGTGCTGTTGGGAGCATTCCCTCTCCTCATAACAGCTCTCTAAATGGATCTCCCATTGCATCGAGGAATGCTATGCCTCTCTCATGTTCCTTTGCCCCCTGGAGTCAAATCCACTCCACTTTGGTGCATACCATCTCATTGGCTTTCCTTACAGGCGTTCCATGCAGGATATTTTGTAGGGCAGCCACGTGGTCCTCTGTCCATACCTTAACTACTCACTATGCCATCACCCCACCGGTGGCAGCAGATGTGGCAGTTGGCCGTGCCGTCCTGCAGACTGTGACTTCCTGCAAGTCCTCACACTCCCCTCCACACTGAGCACTGCTCACTATGCACCCATGTCTGGAATCCATATAGGGACCATCATTCATAGAAGAAAAGGGGGTTACTTTACTGTAACTGGAGGTTCTTGGAGATGTGTGGTCTCTATTTGGATTCCAATATCAACCCACCATCTCCTCTGCTGCAGGCTCTCTTGCTTGCTGGCAAGAGGGACCTGGAGCGGCATCGACCAGCGCAGCCTCTTAAAGCCTCAGATACACCACGCAGTCAATGCATGTGCAGGTCAACGAACACTACTAGAAACAGCTCCGGTGTATTGCGCACATGCACACCCATGTCTGGAATCCAAATGTGCTTATCTTTAAGTTCCACGGTATAAAACGCTACTTTCTTTCTGTACAAGAAATATCCCCAATAAACAAACTGCAGTTTGGGTAGGTGTCTGAAACAGTAAAAAGTCTCAGATTAGTTCCCTTTTCTTTGCCAGATGTTCCTGCAACTTGTCTGCTCTTCTGGCACTGTTGGAGAATCCTCTGATCCCCTTCTACGAAGGGAATGTAATAGATTTCTGTTTCTTTTAAAAATGATTTCTCAAGGATAGATTTCTGTGCTCTTCAGTTTAGAAGCTTCCGGTGTGTGAGTTGGAGATCACTATTAAAGATTTGAGAATTTAGTAACTTCCAAAAAAAGTAGGTCATTAATGAGCCAAAGGCTGAATATAAAACTGAATCGCTTCAGTGTGGGCTATATTGGCAGAGAGAAAGGAGAGTCAGGACAAAACCGGGAGGAAAGATCAAACCAGTATCTCAGATGCGTATATACAAATGCGAGAAGTATGGGGAATAAGCAGGAAGAGCTGGAAGTGCTAATAAATAAATACAACTATGACATTGTTGGCATCACTGAAACTTGGTGGGATAATACACATGATTGGAATGTTGGTGTGGATGGGTACAGCTTGCTCAGGAAGGATAGACAGGGGAAAAAGGGAGGAGGTGTTGCCTTATATATTAAAAATGTACACACTTGGACTGAGGTAGAGATGGACATAGGAGACGGAAGTGTTGAGAGTCTCTGGGTTAGGCTTAAAGGGGCAAAAAACAAGGGAGATGTCATGCTAGGAGTCTACTACAGGCCACCTAACCAGGTGGAAGAAGTGGATGAGGCTTTTTTCAAGCAACTAACAAAATCATCCAAAGCCCAAGATTTGGTGGTGATGGGGGACTTCAACTATCCGGATATATGTTGGGAGAATAACACAGCGGGGCACAGACTATCCAACAAATTCTTGGACTGCATTGGGGACAACTTTTTATTTCAGAAGGTTGAAACAGCTACTAGGGGGGAAGCTGTTCTAGACTTGATTTTAACAAATAGGGAGGAACTCGTTGAGAATGTGAAAGTAGAAGGCAGCCTGGGTGAAAGTGACCATGAAATCATAGAGTTTGCAATTCTAAGGAAGGGTAGAAGGGAGAACAGCAAAATAGAGACAATGGATTTCAGGAAGGCAGATTTTGGGAAGCTCAGAGAGCTGATGGGTAAAGTCCCATGGGAATCAAGACTGAGGGGAAAAACAACTGAGGAGAGTTGGCAGTTTTTCAAAGGGACACTATTAAGGGCCCAAAAGCAAGCTATTCCGCTGGTTAGGAAAGATAGAAAATGTGGCAAAAGACCACCTTGGCTTAACCACGAGATCTTGCACGATCTAAAAAATAAAAAGGAGTCATATAAAAAATGGAAACTAGGACAGATTACAAAGGATGAATATAGGCAAACAACACAGGAATGCAGGGGCAAGATTAGAAAGGCAAAGGCACAAAATGAGCTCAAACTAGCTACAGGAATAAAGGGAAACAAGAAGACTTTTTATCAATACATTAGAAGCAAGAGGAAGACCAAAGACAGGGTAGGTCCACTGCTTAGTGAAGAGGGAGAAACAGTAACAGGAAACTTGGAAATGGCAGAGATGCTTAATGACTTCTTTGTTTCGGTCTTCACCGAGAAGTCTGAAGGAATGCCTAACATAGTGAATGCTAATGGGAAGGGGGTAGGTTTAGCGGATAAAATAAAAAAAGAACAAGTTAAAAATCACTTAGAAAAGTTAGATGCCTGCAAGTCACCCGGGCCTGATGAAATGCATCCTAGAATACTCAAGGAGCTAATAGAGGAGGTATCTGAGCCTCTAGCTATTATCTTTGGAAAATCGTGGGAGACGGGAGAGATTCCAGAAGACTGGAAAAGGGCAAATATAGTGCCCATCTATAAAAAGGGAAATAAAAACAACCCAGGTAACTACAGACCAGTTAGTTTAACTTCTGTGCCAGGGAAGATAATGGAGCAAATAATTAAGGAAATCATCTGCAAACACTTGGAAGGTGGTAAGGTGATAGGGAACAGCCAGCATGGATTTGTGAAGAACAAATCATGTCAAACCAATCTGATAGCTTTCTTTGATAGGATAACGAGCCTTGTGGATAAGGGTGAAGCGGTGGATGTGGTATACCTAGACTTTAGTAAGGCATTTGATACGGTCTCGCATGATATTCTTATCGATAAACTAGGCAAATACAAATTAGATGGGGCTACTATAAGGTGGGTGCATAACTGGCTGGATAACCGTACTCAGAGAGTTGTTATTAATGGTTCCCAATCCTGCTGGAAAGGCGTAACGAGTGGGGTTCCGCAGGGGTCTGTTTTGGGACCGGCTCTGTTCAATATCTTCATCAACGACTTAGATATTGGCATAGAAAGTACGCTTATTAAGTTTGCGGATGATACCAAACTGGGAGGGATTGCAACTACTTTGGAGGACAGGGTCATAATTCAAAATGATCTGGACAAATTGGAGAAATGGGCTGAGTTAAACAGGATGAAGTTTAACAAAGACAAATGCAAAGTGCTCCACTTAGGAAGGAAAAATCAATTTCACACATACAGAATGGGAAAAGACTGTCTAGGAAGGAGTACGGCAGAAAGGGATCTAGGGGTTATAGTAGACCACAAGCTAAATATGAGTCAACAGTGTGATGCTGTTGCAAAAAAAGCAAACATGATTCTGGGATGCATTAACAGGTGTGTTGTGAGCAAGACACGAGAAGTCATTCTTCCGCTCTACTCTGCTCTGGTTAGGCCTCAGCTGGAGTATTGTGTCCAGTTCTGGGCGCCGCATTTTAAAAAAGATGTGGAGAAATTGGAAAGGGTCCAAAGAAGAGCAACAAGAATGATTAAAGGTCTTGAGAACATGACCTATGAAGGAAGGCTGAAAGAACTGGGTTTGTTTAGTTTGGAAAAGAGAAGACTGAGAGGGGACATGATAGCAGTTTTCAGGTATCTAAAAGGGTGTCATAAGGAGGAGGGAGAGAACTTGTTCACCTTAGCCTCTAAGGATAGAACCAGAAACAATGGGTTTAAACTGCAGCAAGGGAGGTCTAGGTTGGACATTAGGAAAAAGTTCCTAACTGTCAGGGTGGTTAAACACTGGAATAAATTGCCTAGGGAGGTTGTGGAATCTCCATCTCTGGAGATATTTAAGAGTAGGTTAGATAAATGTCTATCAGGGATGGTCTAGACAGTATTTGGTCCTGCCATGCGGGCAGGGGACTGGACTCGATGACCTCTCGAGGTCCCTTCCAGTCCTATAATCTATGAATCTATGAATCTAATGGCCAATTCCTTTTCTTTTGTGAGAGAGAAAACAGCTTAGCTATGTATTGGTGCCCTCTAGCAGTTTTTTTGTAAGACAAAATTAATAATAATTAAGGCTAAGTTTTTGTCACGGATATGTTTAGTAAAAGTGAAGGACAGGTCATGGGCAATAATGAAAAATTCACAGAAGCCCGTCACCTGTCCTTTATTTTTACTAAAAATACCCATGACAAAATCGGTAGTCTGGGCAGCCGGCTGGGTGGTGGGAGGGGTGGGGTGGAGAAGGTTACAGGGTCCCCCTCCGCTGGCGGCTCCAAGCTGCAGAGGTCCCCCCTGCCTTCGGCCCGGAGCTTTGGGGATCCTCCCAGCCATGGCTGGGAGCTGCTGGGGTCCCTCTTGACGCCTGCAGCAGTGGGGATCCCTCCTGCTCCCGCAGAGATCGGAAGCAGTGGGGGTCCGCCCTGTCGCCCGCAGGGGTGGGGAGCAGCAGGGGTCCCCCTGGCTGCCCGAGGCAGCCGGGAGCAACAGATTTCCCCATCCCCCCCCCCATGGTGCCAGGAGTGACAGCAGGGAGCTGCAGCGCTCCTGCCGCCATCCGCGGTGGCCAGGAGTGGCAGGGGACCCCGCAGCTCCCAGCCGGCACTGGCTGAAGTCACAGAGGTGTTTTGGAAGTCACGGATTCCGTGACTTCCGTGATCACCATGACAAAATCGCAGCCTTAATAATAATCTATCAGTCTACTCACCGTGGGCGCTCACTTTATGATTTAAAGCTTTTTTTTAGACATTCAGTGATGCAAATAAAAAACCGGATACATATATTAAATGTTTGTTTATTCTGTTTATGTACACAGACTACTTTACTATATTGCCGCAGTTCAATAGATTTACAAACATTAGCTGACTGGAGCTCCTCCCCTATCAGCCACCAGTTTGATGTGGTGAGTCCATCACATATATGGATATTTGCACATGTGACCCAGGGCCAAGATCCATGGATTGTAAGCCTTTCCAGTTTTATGAAACAGGAAAATCTTCCAAAACACTGCCCGACAGCTGTAAGCTATGCTTGGATGTTTGCTTACACGAGACTCCAACTGTTGTCTCCACAGGTTGACATTAAGTAAGTTCACTTCTTAAGTTAATTGAATATACCACAGTATATTAAACCTCTTCTTTTAACATTTATTGAAATTACAATACCCATTAAATTTCAATATTATGTAAATATACAGCACTATTATTTCCGACGGTTTAATCTTGCTTTAATATTAATAACAGAAAATTAACTAAAATGATTGGGTTTAGAAGAGAAATAGTATGCTATAAAGATTAATTCATGCCTTTTGACTATATTGTACTTTAGCAATGATGTATATTAGCAGTAATACATATTTTTATAGTTGAATTTGCTGTATAGCACCAGCCTTCAATAATGAAATCAGAGTAGAGACTACAATGTTAAGGATCACATATAAGGACATATGCATAATTAAAATATAAAATTCAACAGAGAATAAAATGGTGTGTAAATTGCATTTTCTAAATTCATGTTATTTTTCTATCTATTTTTTTCTTTTTAAAGCAGCCCTATCAATGCCAAGAAAGTAAATACTACTACAAGTAGTGATTCATATATTGGGCTCTGGAGAAACTACCTGATTCTTTGCTGCAGTGCAGCAACTTCCACATCCTCTTCCACATCTGCAGGTTCTGTGAGATGTTCCCCTCCTGAGACGCTGGCGTCTACTCCTGACAGTGGTTATAGCATTGATTCAAAAGTAGGTTTTTCTGACATTTTCTGAGTGGCTCTGAATATTTCAGTAACGTAGAAAAGTTTAAGACTTACAGCACATCCCCTATTTCGAAGATGCTTTTCTGATTTGTATGAAAAAACATTGTTATGCTACTACCACCTTGCTTTTGTCAAATAAAAAACCAATGAACTGGGACATATCCGCAAATTATACCTATATTTTCTGCTTAACCTCCCTTAATCTGAAGCTAAATCCTGCCAAAATTGTTAAGAAAATTTACCTGCCCAAGCATAAAATCTGCTCTGATGAAGATGAAAAATGTTGATATTTTATTTATCGTTAAAGAGTTACGTCTTTAAGCAAATGGGCAGATAGAATTCTGCAGTTTTAGGCTAATAAACTAATCTCATTACAGTGACTGAATCAATTTCCTTTTTAGGATTTTGACACTTTTCAGTGTTTTCCACAATCGTCGTTTTGTTTTGCATCAGATACGGAATCTTACTGTTCTTAAAAGTTTTTCAACATGGTGGTTTCCCCTAAAGACGAGAAGGCAGTTTGTGGACTGTAGAGCACATTTTTTCCCTGGCAGGGAGTTTCCTATTTTGTTCCTTCTGTTACCCGGATCTCTTCCCTAGCTGGGAGAAGGGCACCCATTGACAGGAACTTAAATTTCTTTGAGACTCCATATGGAGCCAGACCATAGGCCCTCAGAAGGTTTACCTTCTTCCTCTAAAAATGGCAAATACACTAAAACATCCAAGGCCCTCTTAATCCAAGGAGTTTGCCTTGCAGAATTGGGAATTTCTCATCATTGAAGTTTAAGATACTTTACTTAACCCAATAGCAAAATGTGAATTGGATAGTCACCAAAACTCCCAGAGTGCATTTTCCCTCCTAAGGGAAAAGGTACAAAAAATGCTCTCTAGCTGTAATGACTTGGAGAACATTATGTAAGAGCCCTGAATACAGCTGCATTACAGACCAACTATTCCCTATCAACAAGCTGTGAGGGTTTTCAAAGGAATTATTTGACTGGTGGTGGACTCTGCCATAACCTGAGTGTCTGAGTTGTTAAAAAGAAATCCATTATAATGGATGGACAGTGGCTGTAAAGATTCCATTTAAAAAAATGCTGGAGTACAATTTTGAGAAAGATTGACTTGTCAACTAAGTTTATTTCATCTGGTACTTTGTATTGAGATCTCAGTACCTGGCTGGCAGATCTGAAGAAGGCTCTCCCTAAAAGTTTCTGAATCACCAGGAAAAAACAGGAAATCATAATGCTAGCCTCTAATTTTCTTTAATGCTTGAACATGCTCTTCAACTTTCTTTACCGCTAACATAGTAAGCAGAAGAGTCTTGTGGTTTGCTATGGAAATTTCAGTTGGTATCTGTGGTGAGTAGGTTGCTATAGAGCAGTGGTCATCAACTTGTCAATCACAATCGACTGGTCACTCCTAGAGGATCTCCCAGTCGATCGCAATCTCTGGTGGTGCAGCGGGGCTGCTGCTCTGCCCTGACCCCACGCCACTCCCGGAAGCAGCCACATGGCCCTGGGGGCAGGGGTCTCCCTCCATGCTCTGCTCCTGCCTGCAAGCACCACTCCTGCAGCTCTCATTGGCCGGGAACAGGGAGCTGTGGCCAATGGGAGCTGTGAGGGTGGTGCTTGCAGAGAGGGGCAGCACGTGGATCCATGTGCCTCCTGCACCCTCCCAGGGGCCGCAGGGGAGTGTTGCCCCCTTCCGGGAGTGGCATAGGGCTGGGGTAGGGGAGCCCGCCTTAGCGACTGCCACGCTGCGCTGCTGACCGGGAGTTGCATCCCAGCCCTAAGTCCCCTCCTGGAGCCAGCATCCCATACCCCCTCCTGCACCCCGAACTCCCTCCTGAACCCCAAGCCCCAGCCCGGACCCCCCTCCCAGAGCCAGCACCCCAGACCCCCTCCTACACCCCAACACTCTGCCCCAGCTCAGAACCCCCCCTGCGCCCAAACTCCCTCTCAGAGCTTGCACCCCTCACCCCCTCCTTCACCCCAACCTCCTGCCCCAGGCTGAGCCCAGAGCACCCTGCTACACTGCAAAATCCTCGGCCCCAGCCCAGAGCCCGTACCTCCTCCCAAACCCCTACCCCAGCCAGGTGAAAAGTGAGTGAGGGCGGGGGAGAATGAGCGACGGAGGGGTGTGTGTGGAGTGAGTGGGGCAGGGCTTTGGAGAAGGGGCAGGCTAGCTCCTGGGTTGCCCTTAAATTCAAAAAGTGATCTTGGGCGTAAAAATGTTGGAGACCACTGCTATAGGGGATACCAAAATCCTGACATAAGGTGATAAATACAGTTGTGTGGATGAGAGAAAAGGAGAAGAAGCCAGGATACTTCTTTGCAGAAATTCAGTTTTTTGATAAGCAAGTAAAATGTATTTAATTGGAAATTTTAGGAAAAGTGTTATCCTAAAGGATTTCTAACATGTGCTACAAGCACTTATTTGTTATAATCATGAAAGACATACTGACTTTTAGCTTTATTATTTATGGACTTTTTTTTCATATAACAGTAGTTCTGCTCCCTCAGAGGCAAAAGTAGTGGAGGCATCTATTTGAGGGAACAGTAGAAAATTGACAATTCTTCTTTGAATTCTTGTGCATATATATTTATCACTGTTGCACTGAATGCTCCCATACACTCAAGTTTAGATTATTTTGGCCAGCAGTGCCACTGGGACCACTTCTGCTGCCCTGAGTGTCTTCCCACCCAAAGATTTAAAGAGTAGAATGGCCGCAACTGTCCTTCAGTTCCTACCCACCACCCAAGGCTATGAGTATGAATTTGAAGTGTCTGAATTTCATACTCATTGGGCAGTCTATCCATTGTATTGTAAATAGATGGGTATTCGGGGGTAAAAAATGAAAGAGTACTGGTACCAGCTCCTTTTATTCATCTCCCTATGGCACTGGTGTACTCAGTACCAAAATCCCACACAGTGTCAGAGACCTTAGAGTCTCTTTGATACCATACTCACAGCTCTTGTTGATTGTGAAAGTGCTTTTTTCGGTACTGACTGCTACCCCTGTTCTAGTACAGAGCACATTGGCTGTACTAATGAGAGTTCAGCCTGAGTGTGCTTTCAGCACGCCATTGGGACTGGTCCACCTCTGCAAGAAGAGAACTCCTCCTTGGGTTCCAATAATAGCAGAGACATTTCATCAATACATTCCCTGGAGTCTAGGTTTTCAGATCCATACACCTCAGAGATGAAGTCTAGGGCTTATTTTTATTATCCCAGAAATAGGGGCTCTGACAGGAATACTACCATTTTATGTATTCCCCTACATGATCCCCTGTTCCATATGCTTACCAGAGCCCTTGGCCTTATTGGGTCCCAGGGAGATTACATCATGCCAGAAGAAACCAGCTTCTGCAACCTAGCCCAGAGCTGAGTCCCCCTCCCTTCAGTCACAAGGAAGCATTTCAGTCGGTTCTAGGGTGACCAGATGTCCCGATTTTTGGGTCTTTTTTTTTATATAGACTCCTATTACCCCCCACCCCCGTCCCGATTTTTCACACTTGCTGTCTGGTCACCCTAGTCGGTTCAAACTGCAGCTCTGATGACTGAGCAAGGTGATCAGGGCTCTGATGAGGACTTACAGGTAGACCATCCCAGCACCCATCCTGCCATTTCTTCCTGATGAGAAGATCCCCCAAGCTCCTAGACATCTTACACACATCCACGACTGGATGTCTTGTGATGTCCATAAATGAGGGACTGTTAGAGCCAGCTAATTTATTATGGCAGACATCTGCTTCTCTAGCTCTTTTATCAAAAAGAGTGAATCACTGTGACCAAGTCTTTTCTCAAGGCTTTGAGTAATTTTATACATGCCCTATTCCTGTGTCACTGGTTGTTGTAGTGGACAAAGAAAGAACTAGACAGAGTCAACAGAAAGCTACACCACAGAACAGAGAATCCAAGAAATTTGATTTATTTGGTTGCAAAAATTATTCATCAAGCCTACAAATGAGGATCACCAATTACCAGGCCCTGTTGGTGAAATAGGATTACTTGAATTGGCACTCCAGCTCCAAATTGGTTGATAAAATTCCTCAGGACAACACAGAATTTGTCTTTGATCTCAAAAGGATAACTTGCAGCATGTATAAAATTTAAGTGGCTCTTGATGCTGCAGACACCATATCCAGATCCATGACTACCTCAATTGCCATGATTAGAGCCTTGGGAATCCCTAAAAAGGTATAGGTAACAATAGAGGATTTTTCCTTTTGAACGGTGCAAACTTCTTAATGTGAAGACAGATGAGGCATTTGTTAAAGGCCTCTTGAGTGAAGCTGAAGTGCTAAAGAATCTACACTCCAACATCAAAAGGCCTCAACCATATCAGAGGAAGCCTTACTACATTCAGTGTACACAGCCTGAACCCAAGAAATGCCAGCAATTTCGGAGAAGAGAACAATAGCATGCTACATCGGGAGTGCAGTCCCTTCTAAATCTTGGAGCAGTGGAAGAAGTTTATCAAGAACACACAGGAGCATGAGGGTGTTATTCCCATTATTTTTTACTTCCCAAGAAGAAAGGGGACCGATGCCCTATTCTGAATGTGAGACAACAGAATACCGCCATCTCCAAACTCAAGTTCAGGTAACTCTGGCCTCAATGATTCCAACCCTGGATCAGTAGGACTGGTATGCCGTTCTCGACCTCCAGGATATTTACTTTCTTATAGCAGTTCATCCTGTCCACAGAAAATATCTAGGGTTCAGGTGAGAAGTTCCTACTACAGTACTAATATGGGATTGGCCATTCAATCTATCAACAGTGTTGAAGGTATTTACAAAATGCCTAGTGGTCATAGCAACTGACTTGAGGATACGAGGAGTATATGTTTCGTTGCAGTAGGTGACCAACTCCATACAGCAGACTCCACAATTTTTTGCCTCCCTATGCCTCAAAGTAAACAAAGAAATCATATTAATTACTATTCAAAAGATATAATTTCCAAGGGCAGTTCTGGGTATGGCTTATCTTCCCCAAGAAAGATTCCAAGCCATGCTACTAGATCTATCTACGACCTACAAATTAATCATTTTAAGAACTATGTCAGGCATCTGGGGCATGTGACCTCCTGCACCCATGTAATTCAGATTGTCAGACTTCATCTTTATTGGTGGTTGAAAATTGTGTTTCAGCTCAATGGACTGCGCTCGATATGAGTGCAAGCCCCTGAGAATGCCGATTGTCATTAAATTGGTGGAAGGACACTTTCAAAGTTTGCAAGGGAGTGCCTTTCTCTTCACTTTGTTGTCAAAGACTTTGGTGACAAATACACCCACTCTGTTTAAGTATCCCCCCTCCCCCCATCCTAATCTTCAAGTACAGGGCCTATGGATTCCTCAAGAAGGTCGGTTACTTATACATGTCTTGGAACTAAGGGCCATTCATTGAGCATGCACAGTATTCCTCCCAATTCTGAAAGGTCTAACAATTCAGATAATGACAGACAGCACAGAAGTAATGTTTTATATAAATAAACAGTGGGAACAAGGTTCACCATCCTTTATCAAGAAGTTGTATGTTTGCAGGGCTACTGTATTTGTCACAAGATTACCCTGATAGCCATATGCTTACCAGGTTTTCAGATCATCAAAGGACAGTTTGCAAGCAACCATGAGAGGTCAGTTAAGGATACTATTATTCAAGATATATTCATTAGGTGGGGTCATCCATCCATAGACCTATTTGCCATCAAAGAGAACAAGAAAAGTCTCAAATTCTGCTCCACAGGAGGTCAGTCAGCATTCTCTTTCTGACATGTTCCTAATCCTGGTCCCCGGGTCTAATGTATGCCTATCTGCTGATTCTAATGATCCCAAGAGGTCTCAGGATGATCATGATAGCACCTGGGATGGCCAAGGCAGTTTCTGGTTCTCAGACCTTATTAATCACTCCATTTGACCACTAGTCCAGTTGCCTCTTCAGCCAGGTCTGATATCTCAAAGATAAGGACAGATTGTCCATCCAAATCCACCTTCTTTGCACCTCTCAGCATGGATGCTGGTTAGTTAACATTAGTAGAGAGGAGCTGTTTGTCTGAGGTGCAGAATATTCTTATGCACAGAAGAAAGGATACTATGAAACTTACTTACTCTGCCAAGTGGAAGAGATTCACATTGTGCCAGTTATTTCCCTTTCAGACTCGATACCTCATATACCTGGTTATCTTCTGTTATTAAACAACATCTCTGGACTATCGCTGAGCTCCCGGAGAGCCCTGCTAGCAGACCTCTCGGCTCTTCATCCTCCAGTTCAAGGTCATTTGATATTCTCACCCTGGAGTATCTAGGTTCCTGAAAGGCCTTATGCTGATGTATCCCTCAGTCAGGAGAGCTCCCCTTCCTTGGGATCTAACATTGTGCTGATGGGTTTGAGGGGGCCACCTCTTGAGCCCTAGGAAACATATTTCTTCTTTCCTCTATTCAACTTTCTAGTATCAATAACATCTGCTAGAAGGGTGGCAGAAGCAAGCAATCATAAGACCTCCGTACACTATATTTTTTAAAAGCAGTGACTTTGAGATTTCATCTGTCATTATTACCAAAGATAGTCTCTGACTTTCATCTCTACCAACAAATTTATCTGTCTGTATTCTTTCTCAATCCACATTCAACAAAGGAGAAGCTAACTTTACACCTTACTTAGGGCGCTCTCCTTCTACCTTGACAGGACTAAGCTAATTAGGGTGTCCCCTAGATTGTTTATAACTTATCTCAAGATAGGATGAAAGGTCAGTTGTTTAATTGGATTTCTATGTGCATTAAGTTATGCTATATAAGTCATGCTAAATAGCCAAGTTAGACCCACCATTGAGGGTTACTGTCCATGGTGTGAGAAAGCTCAAGCAGCTTCTATAACCTTCTTGAGAAATGTTTCAATAATAGAGATATGTAGAGCATTTACCCAACAGTGCTCTATAGCGGCAGCATCAAGATCTGATGCCCACATTGGGAAGGCTGTCTTGCAGTTACTGTTCAGATAGACTCTTGAACCCACCTACAGTGATCTAGGTCACTGCTTGTGAGACACTGACAGTGGAATATATATATATATGGACACACACTTGGAAAAGAAGGAATGGTGGTTCTTCAAGATGTGTTGTCCATGTATATTCTATAGTCCACCCTTCTTGCTCACTACAACGGAATCCTACAACACCTGGATTCTGTATTGGTGAAGAAACTGAGGAGCTGAGCAGCTGAGGAAACGCTGCCCTTTATGTGCTTCATTGGGAGGCACAAGGACACTCAGGGTACAGGTATGGCCCCAATAGACACTGCTGGCCAAAAGAATATAAATTCAAGTGCTTGGGATGCATATGCACTACTGCATCTCAAAGAACCAGTTACTGTAAGGTAAGTAACTAGTTCTTTTTGTTTATTGTGCTCACAGATGTTCCTGGTGCCTCACAAAGCAAATAGGCGTATTTCCCTGCACCAAAGAGTTTATAACCTAGAATTTAGATATGATACAGCCAGTGAGAAAAAGAATAAACAGGATGGGGACAGGAAGGGGAAAGGACAGTTATATAAATAAGAGTATGCTGTGATGTGGTTACTGCATGTTCTCTTTGTTGTGAATAAAATCTTTATATTGGATGATAATGAAAATTAATTAATTTTTTTATAGACTTTTTGCAGTTGAAGTGAAAGCTATGTTTGCTGGGAGTATTCAGAGTAGTAAGACACCTATCACCTGTCTTTAGTGTGAAGGAGCCTTGTCTGTGCTTGCTATGGGTCAGTTCCCCAACACCTCCAGCCTTTGGCCACACAAGCACTACCTTCTAGGTGTCCTCAGGTCCCACTTTATTTTACAGGTTAATGGTGTACACTCCAACTCCAAGTCCTACGGACATCCCCCTG
Organism: Trachemys scripta elegans; assembly: GCF_013100865.1. Lineage (NCBI taxonomy): Eukaryota > Metazoa > Chordata > Testudines > Emydidae > Trachemys > Trachemys scripta. Next base: position 90,613,000 of record NC_048302.1, read on the forward strand.
GAGTGTCCAGCTTCTGTTCCACTGGGCACTCACAGAATTCACAGATCCAGTATTCCCAAAGGAATAGTACATTCCAGCTTACCAGTTTTACATCAGGATCGCCACTCCGCTGAACACACAGCACTTTGATATGTTTATAGTGAAAATAAGAAGTGTATTTAACCAAAAAAAAAAGAGAGATTCAAGTAATAGCAAGTAGATGGAAGTATTAAACAAAGAGTTACATATAAAATAAGATCATAACACACATTCTAAAACCTAGTATTACTCACCAGCATTTTTCAGCCAGCTAGACTGTGATCCCATTTTCACAAAACAAGCCATGCTTTCAGCTGGTCCCCTCAGTACAGGATGCAGACCAGCTCTCTACTTACAGTTATAGTCCAAAAATCCATTGTCCTCACTTGTAAATAGGACTCCCTCCTGCTGGTTTATTTCTTCCTGTAAATTTCCTCATTGGAAGCTTTCACAAACCCTTTGACTCAAGACTGTAAATGGGTCTCCGTTGTGAACTATACAATACTCAATTTACTTGTAGACAGACACACAGACATTTCATGCCTGAAAGAAACATGCTTCTCACCTTTTGGTGACCAGCCCCAAATCACAGACCTTAAGAACATAATTTTCAGTATATATACATAGTTCCTTACCTATTATCTTAACATAACATTTCACAATGATTATGAGGGCTGACATGACATGGGCGTTCAGTAGAGACCTTACGTGACACACTTTGGTGATCTAGTATGTAGATACCAAACACCGGGAATCCCTGTAATCCTTATGCTCCCTGGATCCACTGCCAGATGGCATCAAGAGATCCCTGTGTCACAGTGAGTTTTTAGGAGGGATTTGAATGAGGGAAGGGTACCAGCTTGACAGGTTTTTGAGGTGCTTTCCAGGCAAAAGGTACAGCCTGGAAGAAGAAAATGTCAATATTATGGAGGTCACTGAAAACCTGTGCACTTGGTCTGGAACCCTATGCAATATGAGAAATTCTGTATTCCAAAGAAGTAGAGGAGATGTTTGTTTTGATTAGGGTTACCATACGTCCGGATTTTCCCGGACATGTCCGACTTTTGGGGGCTCAAATCCCCGTCCGGGGGGAAATCCCCAAAAGCCGGGCATGTCCAGGAAAATCGGGAGGGAGGGAGGGCTCGGCCGGGGTTGGCGGTGCGGGGCCGGGCCGGGGTCGTGGGCATAGTGCCGGGCCGGGAGCCGGGCCCGGGCGCACAGTGCCGGGCGGGGGGCCAGGCCGGGCCAGGAGCCGGGCGCGCAGTGCCGGGCCGGGCGGGGAGCCGGGGGTGCGGTGCCAGGCTGGGAGGCGGGCCGGGAGGCGGGGACCCGGGCCCGTGG
>NC_048302.1:90914666-91050432 GCF_013100865.1 Trachemys scripta elegans
CAGTGGGGATGGAGCTGTGAAGGGAACTCCCTCCAAAACTGATGCAGGATTCTGTCACCATGCGAGTGACGACAGTATGTGGTCCAGGACTCTGACTACATAAGAACGGCCATACCGGGTCAGACCAATGGTTCATCTAGCCCAGTATCCTGTCTTCCGACAATGGCCACTGCCAGGTGCCCCAGAGGGAATGGACAGAACAGGTAATCATCAAGTGATCCATCCCCTGTCACCCATTCCCAGCTTCTGGCAAACAGAAGTTAAGGACACCATCCCTACCCATCCTGACTAATAGCCATTGATGGACCTATCCTCCATACATTTATCTAGTTCTTTTTTGAACCCTGTGATAGTCTTGGCCTTCACAACATCCTCTGGCAAGGAGTTCCACATGTTGACTGTGCGTTGTGTGGAAAAAATACTTCCTTTTGTTTTAAACCTGCTGACTATTAATTTCATTTGGTGATCCCTAGTTTGTGTGTTATGAGAAGAGTAAATACTTCCTTATCTACTTTCTCTACACCAGTCATGATTTTATAGAACTCAGTCATATCCCCCCCAGTCATCTCTTTTCCAAATTGAAAAGTCCCAGTCTTATTAATCTTTTATATACCGGAAGTTCCATACCCCTAATCATTTTTGTTGCCCTTTTCTGAACCTTTTCCAATTCCAATATATCTTTTTTGAAATGGGGTGACCACATCTGCACACAGTATTCAAGATGTGGGCGTACCATGGATTTATATAGAGGCCATATGATATTTTCTGTCTTATTATTTATCCCTTTCTTAATGATTCCCAACATTCTGTTCGCTTTTTTGACTGCCGCTGCACATTGAGTGGATGTTTTCAGAAAACTATCTTTAATGACTCCAAGATCTCTTTCTTGAGTGGTAACAGCTAATTTAGACCCCATCATTTTATATGTATAGATAGGATTATGTTTTCCAATGTGCATTACTTTGCATTTATCAACACTGAATTTCATCTGCCCTTTCGTTGCCCAGTCACCCAGTTTTGAGAGATCCTTGTGTAGCTCTTTGCAGTCTGCCTGGGACTTAACTATCTTGAGTAGTTTTGTATCATCTGCAAATTTTGCCACTTCACTGTTTACCCCTTTTTTCCAGATCATTTATGAATATGTCGAATAGGATTGGGCCCAGTACAGATCCCTGGGGGACATCACTATTTACCTCTCTCCCTTGTGAAAACTGACCATTTATTTCTACCCTTTGTTTCCTATCTTTTAACCAGTTACCAATCCATGAGAGGACCTTCCCTCTTATCCCATGACAGCTTACTTAGCTTAAGAGCTTTTGGTAAGGAACCTCGTCAAAGGCTTTCTGAAAATCTAAATACACTATATCCACTGGATCCCCCTGTCCACATGCTTGTTGACCCCCTTACAGAATTCTAGTAGATGGGTGAGGCATGATTTCCCTTTAAAAAAACCATGTTGACACTTCCCCAGCAAATTAAGTTCATCTATGTGTCTGACAATTTTGTTCTTTACTATAGTTTCAACCAGTTTGCCCGGTACTGAAGTCAGGCTTACCAGCCTGTAATTGCTGGGATCACATCTGGAGTCCTTTTTAAAAATTGGCCTCACATTAGCTATCCTCCAGTCATTTGGTACAGAAGCGGATTTAAATGATAGGTTACAAAGCACAGTTAGTAGTTCTGCAATTTCGCTTTTCAATTCCTTCAGAACTCTTGGGTGAATACCATCTGGTCCAGGTGACTTATTACTGTTTAGTTTATCAATTTGTCCAAAAATCTCCTCTAATGACATCGCAAGCTGGGACACTTCCATTCCTTTTAGGTGACAAATCTTAGGCTCAGGTTTGGGAATCTCCCTCACATCCTCAACCATGAAAGAATTCATTTAGTTTCTCTGCAATGGCCTTATTGTCCTTGAGTGCTCCTTTAGCATCTCTATCACCCAGTAGCCCCACTGATTATTTAGCAGGCTTCCTGCTTCTTATGTACTTAATTTTGTTTTGTTATTACTTTTTGAGTCTTTGGCTAGCTGTTCTTCAATTTTTTTTTTTGCCTTCCTAATTATATTTTTATACTTCATTTGCCAGAGTTTATGCTCCTTTCTATTTTCCCTACTAGGGTTTAACTTCCATTTTTTAAAGAATGCCTTTTTGTCTCTCACTGCTTCTTTTACTTTGTTTAGCCACGGTGGCACTTTTTTGGTTCTCTTACTATGCTTTTTAATTTGAGGTATACATTTAAGTTGAGCCTCTATTATGGTGTCTTGAAAAAGTTTCCATGCAGCTTGCAGGGATTTCACTTTGGGCACTGTACCAATTTTAATTTCTGTTTAACTAAACTTCCTCATTTTTGTGTAGTTCCCCTTTCTGAAATTAAATGCTACTGTGTTGGGATGCTGTGATGTTTTCTCCACCACAGGGATGTTAAATTTAATTCTATTATGGTCACTATTACCAAGTGGTCTGGCTATAATCACTTCTTGGACCAGATCCTGTGCTCCACTTAGGCCTAATTCAAGGATTGCCTCTCCTATTGTGGGTTCCAGGACTAGCTGCTCCAAGAAGCAGTTATTTAAGGTGTCAAGAAACTTTATCTCTGCATCCCATCCTGAGGCGACATGTACCCAGTCAATATGGGGATAATTGAAATCCCCTATTATTATTATTATTGAGTTTTTTATTTTTATAGCCTCTCTAATCTCCCTGAGTATTTCACAGTAACTATCACCATCCTTGTCTGGTGGTTGGTAATATATCCCTACTGCTATATTCTTATTATTAGAGCACGGAATTACTATCCATAGAGATTCTATGGTGCAGTTTGGTTCATTAAAGATTTTTACTTCATTTGATTCTACACTCTCTTTCACATATAGTGCCACTCCTCCACCAGCACAAGCTGTTCGGTCCTTTCAGTATATTTTGTACCCTGGTATTACTGCGTCCCATTGTCTATCCTCATTCCACCAAGTTTCTGAGATGCCTATTATATCAATATCCTCATTTAATATGAGGCACTCTAGCTCACCTGTTTTATTATTTAGGCTTCTAGCATTTGTATATATGCCTTTAAAAGCTTGCCACTTTTTAGCTGTCTGCCATTACATGATGTAAGTGGATGGGCCTCTCTTTCATTTGACTGTTTCTCATCAGAGCCTACCCATATTTTATCATCTGTCCTCTCCTCTTTACTAGGACACAGAGAATCTCCATTAATAGATCCTCCCCTAAGGTATGTCTCTGTCCGAGCCACATGCTCCTCTGCACCTGACTACATGGTCCATGCTGTGTCTATTGGGGACATAGACTGACATTAGCCATGCCTGCAGGGGCCTGAAGTGGAGCTGCACGTGCTGGACCATGTAAGTGCAGGCTGCCATGTAGCCCAATAACCGCAGGCACGTGTGAGCTGTGGTGAGAGGATGAGCTTGCCTCCATGAGATCAGATCCACCAGGGCTTGGAACAAGGTTTTGGGGAGGAAGGCTCTGGCCTGAATAGAGTTGAGGACCACTCCAATGAACTCTAGGCACGGTGCTGGAACTAAGGTAGACTTTTTCTCATTTATTAACAGCCTGGAGCACAACAGGTAGAGCAAACCAGAATGAGATGCTGCCACACCTGATCCCAGGACCAGTCCTTTATTAGCCAGTTGTCGAGGTATGGGTAAATTTGAACACCAATGCCTCAGGTAAGCAGCCACTGGCTCTATGCACTTTGTGAACACTCTTGGGACTGACGAGAGACCGAATGGCAATACCATGAATTGGAAATGGCGCTGTCCCAACACAAAAATGGAGGAACCGTCTATGTCCTGGGAAAATGGAAATATGCGTCCTTCAAGTAGAGGGTGGTGTACCAGTCTGCCGGATTCAGGAATGTGATGATGGAGGACAGGGAGACCATGTGAAACTTCAACTTCTTGAGAGACTTGTTGAGGCGATGCAGGTCCAGAATGGTCCTGAGACCCTGTTAAGGCTGATTCCCAACTCTGCCACTTCGAGTGCAGAAGGTGGGGGCCTGCAAGGACTTTTAATAATTAATACTTGCCACCCCAGGCTTGTATTAAACTCCCAAGGTTACAGCTTTTTTCTGATGTTGGCTCGGTAAACGCTGCCACTACCCAAATGCAAAACCCCTTTTTTGGAACACAGGAAGGTGCACTTGGGAATTCCTTCCTGTGGGGTACCCTCAAGCCTTTTCGCCCCCCATCTGGGGAAGAACTGAGAATGAAAACAAAGGAAATTAGCTGTTGCCATCAGCTAATTAAACAATATATGCACAAACCATTTAGGACACCAAAAATCCAATCCTGTTCTTAAAAATAATTTTAAAAAAATTAAGAGATACATCTGGAACTTAGGCTTTTGCTAGATTTTAAAAGAGCAATTTCAAAAATTAAGCACCCAAAATAGCTTTGGAGGAGGGGGGTTCATCTTAAAGATTACAAGCAAACAAAATCATCTAGGATTAGCACAGAGGAGTCCACTAGTCATAAGAAATAAACAGAAAAACCTAATAGCGTCTTTCTAAACATTCCTGATCTACTTACACATTTGGGGGTTCCAAATAAGTAGTTCTAGGTATGATCTATGATCATACTTGGCTTATAGCTTCTCATAGCATAACTGCTCCCTGTTCTCCTCTTTCCCAGAGAATACCACCACACACAAAGGGGAAGTTCCCCCCCCCCCCCTTTAAAAACATTCTAGCCCTCCCATTGGCTCTTTTGGTCAGGTGCCCACTCCTTTCCTTTTACCTTTGGGCTTGTTAACCTTTTACAGGTAAAGCAAGTAGAGAACAGCCACCAAGAGGGATTCCATAGCCAACTGGCTGGCTGGGTGTCCAAAAAGGAAGCTATCCCCCTGCTCATTTATCACAGACCCCTTTTTGCTTTTGGGATTAGGAAGTAGTGGGAATAGAGCCCCTTTCCTTTCATGTCCTGAGGAACTTCCTCTACCACCGCCAGGTGCAGGAGTTCTCAACCTCTTGAACAAGGAGTTGTTCGCAAGAAGGGTCCCTAAAGAGGGACGGGGAAGGAGGGTGGGTCAGCCATGAACTGCAGGATGTAACCTGAAGATATGTCTAGCACCCAACAGTCTGAGGTCAGCCGAGAACAGGCCAACCGGAAGAGGTACAGAGATTTGAGGAAAGAGTAGGAGGGTGGATCTTGGGATGTGACTGTGGTGCTATCCTCAAGTGCACCCTCAAAATGCCTGTTTCTGGCTTCCCTGGTTTCTGGAATGCCCAGGCTGAGCAGACTAACGGGAAGACGAAGGATGTTGCCAGCTAAATCTTTTGTTTCTGTCCTTTTTCCTATAGTTGCTCAGATGGGGAGTCCCCCAGGACCTAGACTGGGGAGGTGGAGGAGGCGGAGGAGAGAACGGCTTCCTAGCCTGCTGAGGGGTATGAAGGCCCAAGGAGCAGAGCGTGGCCCGAGAGTCTTTAAAGTTGTGGAGCCTTGCACCCATGAACTCAGAGAAGAACTCTCTTCCCTTAAACGGGAGGTCCTGTATGATGGGTGGCATCTCCTGGGATAATCTGGAGGACTGTAGCCAAGAGCTGTGCCTCATTACCACCACAGAGGCGACAACCCTGGCTGCCGAGTCCGTAGCATCCCAGACCATCTGGAGGGCACCTTTCATTACCGCTTTGCCTTCCTACACTAAAGCGGTGAACTCCTGGGCTCAGTCAGTGGCTTAGCCAGCTTCTAAGAGGAGGAAGAGCAAACATAAAAAAGGCGCCCCCCCCCCCCCCCCTCCTCCCGCCACCCCCCCCCCCCGCCCCCGCCCCCCCCCCCCCTCCTTCGCCCCTGCCCCCCCCCCCCCGGCCGCCCCCCCCCTCCGGCCGTGGCTGCTGGCCACCATGCTGCGCGTCCCACCCTGCTCCTCCGGCCGTGCCTGCCGCCCCCCCATGGCTGCTGGCCACGCTGCGGGGCACCAGCCTGTGCCCCCCCTTGCAGGGCCAGTTTTAGCAAGAACGGGGCCCAATTCTGGCAAGCCCCACCCCCAGGAATCGGGCCATGCTCCGGCTGGGGTCGTGGGGCTTGGATCCAGGCCTGAGCTGCCGGGGCCGGGGGTGCTCGGCCGGAACCGGGGCCGGCGCCCCAGGGCCCAAGCCGAACCGGGCCGGGCCAGAGCTGCTGGGGCCAGAGCCGGCCGCCGGAGGGAGCTGCTCGGCCAGGGGGGCCAGATTGGGCCGTGCCTCCTCGTGCCCTCCGCTGCCCCCCCAGCTTACCTGCTGCCTGCCTGCCTGTTTCAGGCTTCCTGTGAACGTTTGATTTGCAGGAAGCTGGGGAGGGGGAGGAGCGTTCAGGGGAGGGGAGGAGGGGGAAGTGAGCTTGGGGCGGGGTGGACAGCTGCTGCGGGGCCCTCTTGGCGTGGGGCTAAAGCCGGCCCTGCCCCCTCGCTCCTCCGGCCACGCCCCCCCCCCCCCCCGCCGCGCCCCCCCCCGCCTCGACGCGGGACGGGCGCCGGGCCCCCCCCCCCCCCCCCCCCCCGGCCGCTGCAGGGGAAGCGGCTGCTTCCCCTGCACCCCATTAGCTACGCTACTGGGCTCAGTCCTGTGGGAGGGCCTCCTTGAATTTGCTAATGGAGTCCCACAGATTAAAACTGTACTTGCCTAACAGGACCTGGTGGTTAGACACCCAAAATTGTAGGCTGGCCATTGAATAAATTTTTCTGCCAAACAAGTCCAGTCTCTTGGCATCTTTTTTTCAGCGTGCCACTCACCTGTCCCTGCCTGTCCCTTTCATTAACAGGGGACATGATCAATGACTGCACTGGAGGGTGCGTGTACAAATATTCAAATCCCTTTGCATGGATGTAGTACTTCTTTTCCACCTTCTTAGAAGTAGGCAGAATGGAAGAGGGGGTCTGCCACAGCAACTTCACAATCTTAAGGACCCTGGGTGGACGGGCAGTGCGATCCGGGCTGCGGTGGTGGAGGATATAACATTAAAGAGGTCGTCTGACTCCTCTGCCACCTCCTCAATCTCAAGTTCAAATTGGTAGCCAGCCACCCTTTTAAGGAGGGTCTGGTGCTCCTTGAAGTCATCAGGGGAACTGCCTGTTTGGGAGGGGCCTGCCACTGCTTTGTCCAGAGACGATGATTGCACTGTAGGGGGAGGGGCAGGTTCTTCTTCCCTCTCTGGGGAGTGCCCCTTATGTGTTGGAGCCCGCTGTGCTGCCCCCGCATTGGATTCAGCACTGTGTTCCGACTCTTGTGCCGAAGGCGGCTTGTCTGAGGCAGCCAGGGAAGACTGGTGGGAATATGGGACTGGCCTCACGAGTACGCCCCAGGGATTTCAATAAGGCCATTGAGCGGGCCACTGTCCCTGCTGCCACACCATCTTCGTGGATGCCTCGCTGGCCTTGTGGGCCGGCGGTGATTCACCCTTCCTCAGTGAGGGGCTAAGCTCCTGCACCGACTCAGATCATTGCCCTCCTAGTGACCAGAGCAGAGCCATGGATGCCTGAATCTGCCGACTGTCTCTTGTCAGTGACTGATGCGAAGAGGGCGAGGATCAGTGCCTGCCGATGAGCGGTACCAGGGAGGTGGAAACTGGTGCCACAACTGGGAGTGATCCCACTCTGGTGGGGACTGATGCCTGGAAGACCATCTAGGCAATGGTGACCTGTGCTGTCGTGATCTCTGGTGGGAAGCTCACCAGTACCAGGGATACAGGGACCCATGCCTCAACTCCAGTGTCCCATGCCTCATAGGGAGAGAGTGCGGCATCGGGGACCTGGGTCTTCTGAACAGAGACCGATGTTGTGGTGCCAGGGTACTAGGCCGGGGTGATGGAGATCTACGCCTGCGGTCGGGGGACCAAGGATGCTCCACTCCCTTATGGACGGTCCCATGACTGGTTTGCCCTTGGATGTAGGGATCTTAGCTGAGTCCGGCACCCGGCAGGCATCTGCAGTGCTGGCCGGTCTACTTGTTCTTTAGCCATTGGGGCCCCTTCAGGTAATGAGGGCCCTAGAAGAAGCTGAGGTCCCTGCCGCTCCTGGGAGTCAGATGGATGGCTGGGCTAGGGGTTCCAACCGCAGTGGTACCCCCCGTGAAGCTCTGGGATGGGCACATGGCCTGACATAGCCCCTTTGCCAGAAGCCCCCTTCCCCTCTGGTACTGGGGAACCCTTCTTATTTTGCCACTTCTTCGGCACCAGTGAGGGGGAATGGTGCTGGGCAGGGCCCAGTGCAGGCGGTGTGCTCCGCACCGATGCCGAAGTAGGAGTGGAGTCCACACAGGAGGGCTCTGACGAAGGACGAAGCGCAGCCTCCATAAGGAGGGCCCTCAAGCAGATATCCCGCTCCTTCTGGGTTCTAGGGCACAAGTTCTTACATATCCTGCACTAGTCATTTTTATGGGACTCCCCCCAAGCACTTCACACAGCTGTTGTGGGGGTCACTAATAGGCATCGGTCTGTTGCATGACGAGCATGGTTTAAAGCAGGGGGAAAGGGGTAGGCCCTGCTCTGGGGCGAAGTCCCATCCAGGACTCTAACTACCAAACTAACCTAACACTTAAGTTAATGGCTAACTACACACCTAGAATGGAATTGACATGAGCAAGCACTCTAAGAAGAAACATGCTGTGCTTCACTGCTCATTTGCCTGCTTTTTGTTGCATCTCATTCATTTCTATAAATTTTTCTTTAACTGTAAGCTCTTTGGACAGGGGCCTGCAAAGTGTCTAATGCATTTCTAGCACTGTACAAATAATAACGTTTAGCAAGTAATCAAGGCATGCTGCTGAAAATTGGATGAATTATAGATTAGAAACTAAGGGCTTTATTCTGATCATCTGAAGTATGAACATGTTTCTCTGACATGTCCAAGCTGTGGGTTCAGTCCTATAAGGTACTTACCCTAATCTAGAAAAGAATTTAAGCATATGGTTAACTTTAAGCACAGAAGTAGTCAATTGATGCTAACTGACTTGTTAGGGTACTCTGCATATATACAGCTCAACCAGATCTAGCTTACAAATGCAATTTGAAACACTTTTGAGCACATCAACAATTTTTAAAAGGAAAAAAAGAAAAAAAGGACACTGCTGCTTGGTGGAAGGTCAGAATCAATATCTGTAAGGGGGGTATCATATAAAATGAAAAGGAGCCAAATAATCTCTGGTGTAATCTCTGCAGTCAGAGGTATACAAGGGATAAATTTGAACCAAGTTAAAGCTGCCCAGCCCGGCAGTAAGTCCCCTCACTGGAACATGAGGAAGATGTGTACCTGCTAGTGGGAGATTGCACTTACCAGTACCAGTCTTTTTAGATCTGTCCCAGTGTTCTACATCACTCTTAAAAATGAAAAGCATGGTATTAGAGCTAAGTATTGTTATATGTATCTTAATAATGTGCCAAATGACTGCTCTCTGGAAAATTCAAAGCGGGAGGGGGAAAAACAATCTTATTTTTAACCAAGAATGTTGCTGTTCATTTTTCTAGAAGAATTCCCAGCTCAAACAATGTGGCAGGCTGGCAAGAGTGAGCTATTTCCTGTGGCCTAGGTTCCTACTATTGTTTACAAGTCAAAGGCAAAGCTAGCTAGTAATGGGCTGTCCCATTTCTAGTCACGTTACCAATGACAGGTCTATATATTGGAACATGTATTATGAGGGATTTCTTGAAGTCTTTTTCCTTTCTTATAAGCATTTTGACAAGAAAAGCTTCTAGAAAGCTCTAGGTCTTTTCCAAAGAGTTTTATTTTTTAGAAAACATGTTTTTACCCTCAGCAAACTTGCATTTCCTAAGAATCAAACATCTAAGCTACCCTTCAGCTTAATAGCATTTGCTGCTTTTGCATTACCAACTCTGTTCTCTGAAAATTTCCGGGTTATAATGGAAGCCATTTTGCAGCCTTAACTGCCAGGGTTGCTACCAGCGAAGCCCACAACAGAACCCATGTATTTTGTTAACACTGCTGCCATCTCTCTGAAGTGTTGAGGCAGATGCTGTTTGAACTCTTTCTTTGGAGAGACATAATACATGTTTATACATACATATATGTATGTATAAACATATTAGGCATACTTGTTGTAGGCCAAATACTTCTGAAAATATACCCTGACCCGGTTAGTCATTATTGGAATGGGTGAGGCTACATATGCACAATGCTACCATTTCTCTTATTATTATTACTCTAAATATTTGTATTATGGTAGTTCCCAAGTGAACGTAGGTCCTATTGTGCTGGGCACTGCATAAACATAGAAAAGAGACAATCTCTGCCCTAGATGGTTTACAATTAAAGCTAACTGATGCTGGTTATTCCAGACAAGAACTGTACCAAGTGTTGGACCTGAAATATAGAAGCCTCCAAAAATAGCTTTGGGTTGAGTTTAACCTACATTCATGAATCCTGAACTAGGGGAGAGTAGCAGGGGGGATGGAACAGGTGGTACAAAACCAGTTACTTTGGTTTTATACCACCAGGGGAGTCCTCTAAAAATAGAATCCCCAGCTGCCCCTTTACCTCATCTCTAAAATGACTGAATACACAAGGAGGACTACACCTGATCTGAGGATTTGGCCCTTAATTTTTAAAATATCTACATCAAGAACACCTGCAGCCACAGACTGTATCCACTTTTTATGGGAGGTACAAAATTAATCCCTTTTAATTTCCCCGAAGACAATGGAATTACACCCGGGATGAATTAGGCCTACAAAGTGGGTTTGTTCCTTCTGCTGGCTCTACAGCCACATCTAATTAATTATTTAAATGGCAGAATGGACATTAGTGAACACTGCATTTGGGCATGAAGCATTTTTTAAAAACAAATGCCATTTAAACTCCTTTGAAAATACAACAACAAAACTAATGATTGGCAAATAAAAAAGTAGAAACAGAATTATTAGGATGAGGGAAGAGAATCAAAATAAGGACATTGCACTGGATTCTGATCTCCATTAATTACAGGGGAGTTACTCTGGATTTTCATCATTATGACTGAGATCAGAATCTGACATGTGCAGAAAGGAAGAAGGTCACATCTGAAAGTCCTTTGGAATGAAGTCTGATGTTATCAAGGGGATTTACAGAAGGTAGATGCAGATTTCATTCACAGCCTTAGAATTATGCCAAAATGAACCAAAAATAATGAGCTCCATATTAAGGTGCTGATTTTAAAAGCTAGATTCCGAATGGTTACACCAATGTAAATTCAGAGCAACATCAATGAAATTATTTCAGATACACACCAGTGTAGCTTAGATGAGACTCTGTGCTTGTATTAAGATCTGGAGTTTTGGTTTGGCACTCCTAATTACAATAAACCAAATTATCCTCCTATTTACATCCGAGTAGCACCTTTATACAAACTCCATGTAAATAAGAGAATTTAGCCTATTGAGAATAAAATGTTACATTCAGTGTATCAGTCATTTCTGTTGTGTGCCAAATCTATATAGCATTTCACTTGAGTTTGTATACAAGACAAAAATTGTTCTCTGACCACTTTGATTTCAGTTTTATTTTCTTTTTAAGCAAACCACATCCTGGTCCAAATTCTGCTCTCAATTGCACTGTTGTAAATTTGGTTAATTCCACTAAAGTCACTGGTGTAACTCCAGATTTACACTGGCTTAGTTAAGCTTGGAATCTATCCCCTAATGTGCCTAGCTGTGCACTATTATTCCATGAAGGACATTTTTATCCAGCTGATAATGAATCAGCTTGAAGACTGACTCACTAAACCTGCTTTTAAACCACGAGAAGCCTTTACTCTTAAAATATTTACTACCATGTGTCCCAAGTTGGGGGGAGGGAAGCTTGTGGCTTCTAAGCCACAGCCCATACTAGAGGAGTGCTGAGAGCTGCACTGCAATGTGACTCAGGCAGAATTCATCCTGGAGACTCCTGGAACGTGCATATTATAGAAGAAGCTCCATGACCCTTTCAGGTGCTATGGCACATGCCCAGTCAGCTAAGCTGGCTGGTGCAGAGCAACCCAATATCCTACTTCTCCTGTCCCCTCTTTTTTGGTAGCTAGTACCTACGGGAGCACTGGCAGCAAAGACTGCCTGCACTCCCCCATACGATTGTGCTGGTCCCTGCCCAGGAAGTATAATGGGTGGGTGAATAAAGGTTCCTTTCAATCCCTATGCTCCATGCCCCCACAGACATTAACAAAACTAACAAATAAAAATAGTTACAGTAGCACGCAGAGGCCCCAGTCAGATCATGGCCCTGCTGTACTTCGGACAGAGTCCTGTCCCAGAGTGAACAATCTAAATTATGAGAAGATACAACAAGCTGGTATAGTAAAGAAACAGTAGGAGTAGGGGAGAGAAGAGGATAAGTGACAGGTAGGGATAGTCATGTGGTTATGCCACAGGCTGGGCACAATCGAGCCCACTGCCATTAGTGGGAAACTTTATTGAAGCCTTTTGAATGTTTAAGGGGAAGATTCTGCACTCAAATACATGAACCCATCCCACTGACTTTAGTGGGAATTCCACACAAATATCTGAGGACCAAATGTGGCCTGAAATAAAATAATTTCCACTGGCTTTCCATCCTTACATCAGTAGGCCATGGGTGTCCCTTACGGAGCCTTGTTAGTTTATCCCTAACATAGTTATCTAGGTGTATAATCATTCTCAGTTACTTGTCCTTGTACTAGAATAAGACTTTGGTTTATTACTCCTAGGTAGGTTCTGGATATACAAGGCCAAATTTTCTGCTGTTATAACTCTACATCCCAGCAGAGAATTTGGCCCATAGTTGTCTGAGGGTTAACAGTTATTGCTGAAAGGCTGAAAAGTCAGCCTGATAGAAAATGGAGAGGCCTGAAATCTGACAGGAGGATACCACCTGATAGTTCAGAGAAGGAAGAGGAGAACTATCATCTTGCTGGTTAGTGGCAGCGCCTTTCCCACCTTAAACAGCAAGGAGCAAGGTTCTGTTTTTCATAAATAGATTATTTTTGGCAAATCAGAGAAAAGTCTTTGGCACTCTTGCTTCTGGGTGGTACAATTCAAACCTTCCTGATGTAAAAAACATCTTCCAAGCTCTTGTGGTTCCATCTGATTGTTCTGTTTAGCCATCTCTGCTAAAGAGATGCCTCTCCTACTCTGGTAGCAGGTTCTCAGAGTTTTTTGTTGGATCATTGGATGGCTGCTCTTCTTACCTTGAGCTCACTGTCTCTGCAGCTCTGGCCCACTGATGCTGCACTAAAGCTGGATCTCTAGTAGGTGCTGGATCTTTGAGCAGAGCATGCACAACTCATTCCACAAAGAAAAATCCTTGGGCTCAATTAAGACACTCAGGACTCACTTCCTTTTGGTAGTGGCTGAAGTTTATCTTTGTGCTGGCTGATCAAAGTGCCTCCCCATCAGTGCTAGAGATCAGACACACACTATAATTAACTATAGATTATGTCCCCAAAAAATAGCCTCTTAACAGATCTGCTCTGCTTCATCATCTGGAGGAAGTCCAATGTTCAGCCCCATGTGCCTCTTCCCATCAACAATCACAACAAATCAAGGTTGTACTGCAACAACTACTCTGATTTTTTTTACCAACCCATTTCTTTCAAGGCCAACACACCCAGAAATACCTTGGGCACAATGCAAGGCATCCTTGTCTGCTACTCTGGCTAAGCCCAGCCAGTCTTCAGATCCCTCAAACTTCCTATTTGGCAAATGACAACTCTTTGGTGGAGGATGACTAGATGAGATTCCTTCTGGAGCCAGTCACCACAACTTCAGTGACATATGTAGCCTGTTCAGAAGTGTGATGCCAGACACTATTCTCCCCTTGATGTTAACAACAGGGCCGGCTCCAGGCACCAGCCTGGCAAGCAGGAGCTTGGGGCGGCCGCTCCGGAGAGGGGTGGCACATCCAGGTATTCGGCGGCAATTTGGCGGACGGTCCCTCACTCCCGCTGGGAGCAAAGGACTTCCCGCCAAATTGCCGCCGCAGATCGCGATCGCGTTTTTTTTTTGGGGGGGCTGCTTGGCGCGGCCAAAACCCTGGAGCCGGCCCTGGTTAACAATGCTATCTCCAGAGCACACTTATACCCTGCTGGTCTTGAGCATGTAAAACCAACATTGAGAATAAAAACATTTTTGTGTTATGATGAATGAGCTAAACACTTGTTTGTAGCCTTTTGTCAATCTCTGATCCTCTCTAAAATGAACTAGAGATGAATTAATATTCATTTATTAATTAATTTATATGCTTTAATGTACATAGGAATGTAGTACTGGAAAGGACCTCCTGGGTCATTGAGTCCAGTCCCCTGCCATCCCATATCAGTGCTTATAAACTTATCAAGGTGCATCTGAAACACAGCTAAGTTGTTTGCCCCTGCTGCTCCTAGTGGAAGGCTGCTCCAGAGACTCATACTCCTCTGATGATTAAAAACCTTCTAATTTCCTACCTAAGTTTATTCATGGTCAGTCCATACCCATTTGTTCTTATCCTTCCATTGTCCTTTAGCTTAAATACCTCTTCTCTCGCCCTGGTGTTTACCCCCCACCCCCCCATGATGTATTTATATAGAGCACTTATATCCTCTCAGCCTTCATTTTACTAGTCTAAAGAAGCCAGGCTCTCTTACTGTGTTTTCCATTCCTCTTCCCTGCACCTGTTCCAGTTTCAAAGTAGTCTCTCTTGAACATAAGCAACCAGAATTGTTCACAGTATTTCAGAGAAATTATCAGGGCCTTGTAAAATGTACCTGGCTTCAGACAAAATAGTAGGTATTACAGGATATGAATCCTGCATCTGAAATCTATAGCACATGCATTTAATGAAGAGAAGTGTAATGAAAGTGACATTTTAACAATAAATGTGGAAAGTATTGTTCCTAGGGCTAATCTCCTAAGAGCCAGTCACAGACTTTCCACCAGAGAGTTGCAGAACTGTATGGGGGTTGGAACATCATGTGAACGAGCTCTGTGGTTCATAGTCTTAAGACTAAAGCAATCCTCCATCTTCAGATCTATTGATGTTAGGCACGTTCCCAGTGTCCAATCTGGAGGTGGTGAGATCACTGTCTAGGCTCTAGGGCATGGTGTGTGTGTGTGTGTGTGTGTGTTCATGTGTTACAGAAGAGGCATTAATCTGACAGAACTTGATCTCTTCCTCACCCCAAACTGCCATTAAAAGAGAGTTAATGAACTCCTCTTGATTTCCTTGACTGAACTCTATTTCATAGATGGTAGCAAGGGAGAGGAGTGGTAGCCATTCAAAATTCTTCTAATCTGCATCCTACTCCTTACATTAGAACAGCTGGGGGTGCATTGAGCCAGCATCACTTCTGTGAGCTTGACTGCCATAAAGAATTATCAGTGGAGCAAAATGGTGGGAAGGGGCTAGCTTGATTAGGTAGTGAAGCAGCATTATAAATTGCTGCTGAAGGAGATATATTGTGTCTTAGCTGGGAAGCATAATGAACCAGTAGCTGTAGAGACTTTTGGGATAGGTAGTGGCTTTAGGCTTGACTGCTGAACACCTGTCACTAGAATGGTGGCTTTCATGATTTTCATGTATAAAGATATTACCTGTTTAGTTTATTCACACATTGGGATTTTTGGAGATGAGGTGTGCAGGAGATGACAAAAAGCTGAAAAAACTTCAGTAAAAGCGACATAGTTAAGAGTACACTATATGATTAAAAGTCATGGGCCAGATTCTCTGGTCATGCTGAGATAGACTCAACAGAAGAGTGTGGGGGGGAGGGGGAGGGTGTAAAGATGGCATCACTTTTATTCTTCCCCAAGCTGGGGCTTGGCCAAGGATTGTCCTGCTCTGGGCCATAAGTTCTAACCGTAAGGCTAACTCACACCCAGCTGCCCACAGCTCCTAGGGGCCATGAGGACAGCTGGGATCACTGGCTGTAAGGATGCCTCCTTTCCCCAAGATTGCTGATAGTAGTCTCCTTATGCCAGCTCTATGCCACCCAGGGATTCACTTAAAAGCCTTTATGGTTGGTATGCATCACCAAAATGGCACAAGGAAGCCATGGTGGGACCAAGAATCTGGTTGCATGTGTTTTAAACCCCTAAATTACCATTAACACCTTATATAATTTGAGAAGGCAGATTTTACAATCCAATTTTTGTGTCACTAAGTGTCCAAGATAAGAGAATTGAAAAGAGTACAATAGAGCACAATGGAAAAAAAAAAATCAGTGGTGCTTTTGTTTAGTGTTTCACTTTGGGGTTCTTAATGATGGAGTTTGGAGGTTCCAAACACTCCAGGGAAATCTTTGTTTAAAAACCACTTTCCTTTTCACTAGAATTAAATATATAGTTTATTGGTCTGAGTTTTCTAAAAACAAAAACAAAACAAAAAAAACCACAGAGACACACTTTTACAAATGTTCTAGTTTGGGCCAAATTTAAGTTGACAGCATCCCTTTATTCCCTGGTGTGCCCCAGAAGTTCAACAAACAGAAGGTTTTTAGGGACAATATTGCAATGAGGAGGAGGACCAGGTCAACCTTTGTCTTTTAAGGAGACAATATTTCCATGACAGCTTTTTTGCCTTACCCATTCTATTGTATTTTTAAATATAAAAAAAACCAAACATTATGAGTGGTTATACTTAATAAAGAATAAAAGGAGAGGGCAGAAGAAAGGACAAGTGAAAAGTAGGAGGGGAGAAAGGAGTATGAAAAAAAGAAAAAAGTAATGAGTGATAAAGAGGGGCTAAAGACAGCAACCAATGAAGAGCTAAATAATTAAAAAAACCTCTGTCCTCCAGCCCCCAGGAAAACCCTGACCCCAAGAATAGATTATACTCCAGAAAGAAAGAAGAACCAGTCTCTCTGAATCTCTGATGCAGCCTCATCTAAAATATTGTCTGATATACTGGTCACCCATTCCAAAAAGGCTTTTGAAGAATTTGACAGTGTTCAGAGGGCAAGGAACATAAGGGACATGGAAAAGCTATCCCTGGAGAAGAGACTGCAAAAATTGGGATAGTTTACCTTATAAATAATATGAACAAGTATATTAAAAAAAATAAGTGGTGTAAGAAGTAGGGCTGCTAGCATTGTCTATTAAGGTTGCCCACAACTTTACTATAAGATCCTGTTTTCTGTTGTTTATAACTTTGCCAAACTTTAATAATTTAGGCTGAAGTCTCTCTCCTGGGTGTTTGCCTCAGGCTGAATTCTTTTGAGAACTTTCAGCCAAAACTTTTCAATTCTCTTCTCCCCCTGGGAGCAGGGGTAGGGGGAAAATTCTGGTGACCTTTTTGCTGAAAGAGTCTAGAACCCTCATGGGTTGGAGCTGAGACTTGAAATTTAATAGGGGCATTGCCTTTGTGTTAGGGGTGGGTGTTTCCATGATGCTTCTGACGTTTCCATGAAAATCAACCCAAATTTGGCCAAGTTCTAAGCCTTTGAAAATAAGTTAGTGCACACATGGTCAGTAGAGGACACAGATTTTTGCAGCTAAAGTTTTTGAAGATTCAATCTGCACTGGGCCTGCTCCAGCCTGGGCTGGAACAGGCCTTTCCCTGCAACTGCAGCTCTGGGCTCGGCCAAGTCCTGGGTCCTGCACTGAGAGTAGACAGCCTGTCTTTCCTGTGTTCAGGCAGCATTGAGGAGGAAGCTGCCTGATTTGAATGCAGAGGGGACAAAAGCCAGATCTGGGAAGGGGAATAGGTTGGGAAAAGGAGCCAGGAAGGGGAAGGGGGAGAGAGAGAGAGAAACAACTGGGAATTGGATGAGGTGGGGGGAGGGGCAAGAAGAGGAGAGGAGAGATCTGCAGTGGATGGGCAAGGAGACTGGTACTGGTAGCCAGGAGTGGAGCCTGAGACTGGAACCAGGGGTGGAGATGAGGTTTGTTTGGGCAAGGAGATTGCAACTGAGAACCCATGTGGTAGGGGAAGCAGGAGATGGGGGACAGAAGACAGATCTGAGGAGGAGCCAGAGTGTGAAGCAAGAACTGGTAGTGACAGGGACAAGGAACTTGGGAAAGTGATCCAGGAAGTAAGATTGGGATGGGGAGCCTGTGGAGACTCAGGTGTGGGAATATCCCAAATTGAGGTATCTGAGGTTTTGGAACAAATTGATAAATTAAAGCAGTGATAAATCACCAGAACCACATAGTATTCACCCAAGAGTTCTGAAGGAACTCAAATGTGAAATAGTAGAATTAACAACTGATATGTAATCTATTGCTTAAATCAGCCTCTGTAGCGGGTGACTGGAGAACAACTATTGTAATGCCAATTTTTACAAAAAAGGCTCCAGAGACGATCCTGGTAATTATAGGCCAGTAAGTCTAACTTCAGTACCAGGCAAATTGGTTAAAACTATAGTAAAGAAGGGAATTATCAGACATTCAGACTCTTATGTTTATCTATATGGTTTTTATAAAGGGAAATCATGCCTCAATCAGAATTCTTGGGGTGGGGTGGGAGAAGAGAAGTCAACAAATGTGGACAAGGGTGATCCATTGGCTATAACAGACTTTTAGAAAGCCATTGATAAGGTTCCACACCAAAGGCTCCAATCCAGGGGTGGGTAAACTATGGCCCGGGGGCTGCATCTGGCCCTCAAGCTCCTGCCAGGGGGTGGGGTCAGGGGCTTGCCCCACTCCACACAGCTCCTGGAATCAGCAGTATGTCCCCCATCTGGTTACTACACAGGTGCACGGCCAGGGGGCTCTGCCCCTCCCACTTACTGCCCCCCTGGAACTCCACCCCCATCCAACCCCCCTGCTCCCTGTCCCCTGACCCCTATCTACACCCCTGCCCCCCGACGGGCCCCCCGGGACTCCCATGCCTATCCAACAGCCCCCTGCTCCTTGTCTCCTGTCTGCCCCCCAGGACTCCCTGCCCCTTATCCCCACCCCCTTACCATGCTGCTCAGAGCACCAGGACTGGCAGCTGCACCACCTGGCCAGAGCCAGCCATGCTGCTGCGCAATCTAGAGCACTGGGGCAGGCTGGTGGCTCTTCCAGCCATGCTGCCTGGCAGGAGCTTGCAGCCCTGCTGCCCAGAGATAGGGTGACCAGATGTCCCGATTTTATAGGGACAGTCCCGATTTTGGGGTCTTTTTCTTATATAGGATCTTATTACCCCCCAACCCCCGTCCTGATTTTTCACACATGCTGTCTGGTCACCCAGTGTGCACATGTGTGGGTCCCAGCTGCTCCCTGTCCCCCTCATTGAAGCAGATGTGCAGGGTTACTGCCCTAGGAACTGCAGGGCAACAGTGGACATGGGGCTGGCTGCAGGCAGGGCAAGGGGTGCGGGGCTGACTGGAGACAGGGGTGTGCGGGGTGGTCTGGCTTCAGGCAGGGCCGCAGGGGGGTGTGGCAGGGGTTGGCTGGAGACAGGGCAGGGGGTGCAGCAGGGGCTGACTGTGGGCAGAGCGTGCGCGGCTGGAGTCAGAGCAGGGGGTGTGGGTACAGCCCACCCTGTATGGTAAGTGCTCCCACCTCCTCCCTCCCCTACAGAGTAGCAGCAGCAGCCTGGGGCTCAGGGGCTATTTAAAGGGCCCGGGGCTCCCCTGCTTCCACCGCCACGGCCCTTTAAATAGCCGCAGGAGCCCTGGGGAAGCGGTGGGGCTCCAGCGGCTATTTAAAGGGCTGGGATGGTAGAAGCAACGGGAGCCCCGGACTTTTTAAATAGGCTCCAGAGCCTTGCAGCCCTACCCCAGGCCTCCAGCAGTGGGGCTCTGGTGGCAATTTAAAGGGCCTGGGGCTCCAGCCCCTGCTGGGAGCCCCAGGCCCTTTAAATTGCCCCCTGGGAAAGCCGGGCCACCCGGATACAGCACACCAGCTCTTGCCATTACACCGTACCGGGGCTTGGGCATGGGGCCCTTTTAGGGGCAGGGCCCAATTCAGGGGAATTGGTTGAATTGGCCTAAAGCCGGCCCTGCCAGCCGGGAGCTCAAGGGCCAGGAAGGACGGTCCTGCAGGCTCGATGTGGCCTGCGGGCTGCAGTTTGCCCACTTCTGATCTAAAAAAGGTGGGTTTTCCTTGAACAGGTTTTTAGGTGTACCTTCTTCCTGTGGTTGGTCTGTGACACCTGGGAGTGGTGAGTCACTATAGAAACATTTACAAGCAGTAACTGGGAGGTGAAATTCAACAGCAGCTGCAGAAGTGGCTTTAGAGTGTATAAATAGACTTTTACAGCAGACCAATGACAGACTTATCACTTGCATACAAGTCCTGTTTGGTACAATATCCCCACTCCTCCTTCCCTTGCCTGCCACCCAAATCTATAACATGACCTGGAAAACACACAATTGGGGGCATATGGTGAGTGGCTCAGAATCCTTCAGAGACCACAATCTGAGCTACTTACATAGTCCTTCCCATTTGCGGCACACAAGGGGTTCTCCAAACAAAATAAAAATGAAAAGGTCCTTTCCCCACTCCTTCCCTTGAGAAGGAATCAGAATAAAAGTGGCCAGTCTTTTCATCACCCCTTTGGAGTTTAACCTTGATTTAACCCTAGATACAAGTCAAAGTCTGCCTCTCCTTTTATTTACCTTAACTTTGTACCTGATCCACGCAGTCTCTGGGACAGCAAGGTGTCCTTAGCCTGTTTGCCAGAAACTGGGAATGGGCAACAGGAGATGGATCACTTGATTACCTGTTCAGTTCATTCCCTCTGAGGCACCTGGCATTGGCCACTGTCAGAAGACAGGATACTGGGCTAAATGGACCTTTTGTCCAACCCAGTATGGCTGATCTTATGCAAGGTAAGAGACTCTCCTTACTGCTCAATCCTTGTAATCAGCCATCATCTCACTATAGTCACCACACCTGCCTAGGGAAGGGGTTCCCCCCCCCTTTTTAAGCTTTCCCCTCCAGGCAGCACAAGCCTACAGGTGTCTGGTTAGTACTGTCTGTTCCCAGAGGAACTTGTTAGCCTTCTCCCCAGCAGAGTAAGGGTGTGCCCCCTCACAAGGTATATAAGCTCACATTTTAAACAGAGGTGATCCCAAATTGTCAACCAGATCCAAAAACAAACAAACCAACCAACCAGTGACTTTGGGGGAGAGTATGGATCCAGCTCCGAATTTTGTGACTTATGCCCCTGTTTATAATGGCTTGAAACCCAAAACCGAACTCCAACACCCTCAGAAGTTGGGGAAGTTCAGATCTGGGTTTGCTTCTATTTCCAAACTTCCTGATTTGGGCCTATATATATATATATATATATATATATATATCATTTCAAACTCAGTTTTGACATCCTCCACGTGCCAGCACTGGAGATCTATAAGCAAGGACACGTCTAAACTCCACGATAATTGGAGAGACTGGTTTTATGGGTGACAGAGGGAGGAAAATGGTTTGAGAAGATGCAGGGACACTAGGCACCTCCCGAATCATTAAACCCTGTTCTCCCTCCTGTCACTGTGCAGTAAGATTTCTCTGCACAAGCCTCAAGCAGCGGGTGTTTCGTGAGTAAATCCAAAGGGCAGAGCAGAAAACTTGACCGAGGAGGCTGCATTGTGCGCAGGATCTAGAAAAACTCGCGGCTTCCGTTTTCTCAGCATAGCCGCCTTGTAAAATGAAAGTATATAAGCCCTACTAGGGGGCTGGGCTGCCGGGTTCTGCTCTCCGGCGGGGCAGTGGGAGGAGGAAGAGAAGGGGGCGGCTGTCTAATTGGTGACCTTCCCCCGGGAGGGTTAGACTTTGGCTTCAGTGCAATCTCGCTCCGCAACAGCAGTTTCAGGGCTCAGCTTCTTTCAGCAGCACCACTCGCCTCAAGCCGCGACCGCAGGTAAGGGCAGCGCTGCTGGGTTGGGCGGCTCCTCCTTTCCCATCTGCTGGTACAGGAGGGGAGCAGCGAGGTGAGGGGCTTAGGTGGGGGGAAGCGGACAGTTTGAATCCCGTGGCGGAGCTGCTCTAACAAGGAAGAAATAGTTCTGCCGAGGCAATTTCCAGCCTGTGCTTCTCTTACCTAGCAGTTTCTCTTTCCGGCCTGGGGCACCTGTGATACCAAGGCTGATTGATGGCTGAGCCATACCCTGGAGGGCTAAGGAAGGGGTAATTGGTCCTAATTCATACCATGTAAAATGCACCTAGATACTGCAACGATTCATCTGAAACAGTTCATTTCAGCTGTTGGTGTGCTTCGTCCCCCGTCCCCCCCCGCCGCACACCCAACATGGGGAGGACAAGGGAGTAAACAAGTAAGTTAATATCTATCTATGTATCACCAGTCAGTGGAAGAGGGCGGACAGGTAAATTATCTGCCTGGCTGATAGACTTTCGTGATCCTCTCATAAGCCAGCAATATTAAGAGTTTGCTGTTTCTGATAAAGGTAACACTAGTTTCACAAATTGGGATAGCGTAGAAGAAAGATTATCTATTTTATTAATTTTAAATGTCTCACTACAACACTCTCAGCAATCACTAGACATGTGTATTGTGTTATAGTGTATTTGTTGGGTATATTTTGGGGTATTGTGAATTTAATTTAAGAAAGCAGGCTTGGATGGTTGCTTACAATGGCTTTAAAAAGGAAATAAGAACTGATTAACAGTCTTGCCCTGCAACATTGTATTCAGGGGGTGGGATGTCATTTTATCATCAAGTAATGAAGAAATAACTAACTTCATCTCTGTAGAATCTTTTGGAAACATGATTTTTTTCCTATTTTTTGAAATCTATAGTAAAAATGATTAAAAATTACTGAAGTGTGTAGTTTTATGTTTGGTCAATGTACATGGTTTATTGAATGAAACCATGTAAACACAATAAGCTGTAAAATGATTTTTATACAGGTGTTTATCTCAAATACACAAGACATTTTCTTTTTAGAAGACAATGCAACTTTGTACTTCATACTGTCTAGACAGCAATTGTGAAAAGATGCCTAACCTCTATTAGCTAGTGAGGTCTTGTTTTGCTGTTTTCATTTTCCTTTATTTTCTCTGGTCCCCCTTTTCTCACTGCTGAAATTTAAGTCTAGTTTAAAAATGCTATAGCATGCATTTGTTTGTACAAAGGTTTCAACATTAGCATGCAACACAAATTAGCTCTGCTGCAGAAATGAGATAACATGGAAGAAATATTGAAATGGTCAGCACAGTAATATTCTGACACAGCATGTTAATGCTGTTGTGATGAAAAAGGCCTAATTTTCCTGTCTGGATGTTTTGAGGAATGCACATGCCTTTACTAAGAGCTGCTGTATGGTTTGCATCTGTGGCATAAATATTTTCATTACTATGTAGAAGGGCACAAGCAATAACTGTAGATCCAAGTATTCCCCAAACATGGGGTGTTTATATACTAGAACTAAACCGCAGGATATACTTAACTCTTAAAACCTATGGACAAAGTGGTCCAATAGATTCACATTGTATAAGCGGTCAACAACCATGGCATGCTGCTACATGTAGTATTTCATGTAATGCAAGAGACCAGATCCTTATCCCACTGAAGTAATTGACAGAGCTGCCACTGACAAAGGGACCAAAATTTGGCCCCTATTTTCTTCATACCAGTTGGCCCTGTATACATTGGGGCCAAATTAATTGGTTATGTAATTGGACAACCCTCTGGAAGTCCATAGAATTGCACCTGCTTTACCAATGCTGAATTTGGCCTAAACACTTTATAAACTCTATTGTTCAATAAATCATAAGATTTCCAACTCAGGGTATCATTCTCATAGCCTGTTACCCCCTCCCTCAGTTTTTATACACATTTTAGAAAAATAAAAATGAAAAATTATATTTGGTAGAGTGCAAAAGCTGAGTCAGCTGGAATGTGTATGTCATTTGTCTTTTTTGATAAAACAGGAACCAAATAGTGGCGATTGGTATTTGAATATCTCCCTTTCATGCTGGGCAGTCACCCTCTGCCTTAGGCTAAGCCTTTCAGACAATTTACAGTAGGATAATAAGAGCAGAAAAAATGCCATGCCATATAAGACTTTATCCAAAACTAAAACCATGAAAAACAGTAAGGGTTGTTTTTTCCAACACGAGTAGAGAAAAAGGAGGTTCTACACATACAGGCTGACAGTCAGAATAAAACATGCATTTGGAAAAGAAAAGCAATTTCAGGGGTTTCTTGAAAGTAGGGTGGGATGGACGGAGATGGATATCAAGGAAGATTAGTTCCTCACTGTAGAAGCCAATACAGTGAAGAGCCTGCTAAAGCAGGATGGCAGAATCCCTAAAAAGTGAGAGGTCTATTGAAATGAGGCCTAGAGAGGAATTCTTAGATGTAGACCCTGTCTACATTCTTACTGAAGTTGCCATGATAATCATATTGTATCACCCAACCATCTAGGTAATTGGAGAGAAAAGATGAATCTTGGGGGGAGGGAGAGGTGAAGAGGAAGGGCACTCTGTTTGGCATAGATGACCCCCCCATCAGGTATTCTTTTAGGGCCAAGGTCAATAAACTAGCTCTTGAACACTGGATTGAGGCAATATCAGTTTTATCTAAAAATATTTTCTGGTTGAGGGGGAAGAGATATTTATCTTCATCTGAATTAATCCTTAAATTTCTCTCAATGTCATTTTAAAAGTCCTTCTGCATTTCTTGCTTCTTACACATTTATACCAAGTTGTGTATGAAGGGGAAGTTCCTGGCATTATCTTGTTTTTCATCCATGCATCTGGATGATATTTCATTAGTAAATGGTTGAAACAACTAAACTTTAGATTAGTTATTCAGAGTCTAAACAGATTTATAATTCTGCATGGGAGATCCAGCTATTTTAAAGAACTTATTGATTATAAGGCTAGAAGCCATTGTGATCTGCCCTGACTTCCTACATAATCACAGGCCATAGGACTGTCTTGAATTCATTTTTTGAACTAGAGTATTATCTTCTGGAAAAAAAATCCAGTCTAGATTTTAAAAAATCCCCAGTGAGGGTGGGGTGGGGGAAATCTACCACAACCTTTGGTAATTTATTCCAATTGTTAATTAGCCTCACTAAAATTTGCACCTTTGTCTAAATTAATTTAGTTTCAACTTCCAGCTGTTGGATCTAACCAGTCCTTTGTCTGCTAGATTGAGGAACACTTTTACAGAATTTTTGTCCCCCCATGCAGGTACTTATAAACTATGACAAAGGAGAATATTGTGGGGTAACTTGATTAGGTTAATTAGATTGAACTCCTAGGCCTAGATCCACAAAGGTATTTAGGTACCTAAGTCCCAGTTTTAAGCACCATTGTTCAATCCACAAAACTCTTGGCTGGTGCCTACCTCTGTAGGCACCTAAAATTTATTTGCTGCCTGAGTTTTTGCTGTGAAAGTGCCCTAGGCACCTAAGTTTCTGCCTCTGGACATGTGCACTGCCGCCTCATGCTAGGCATCCAGATGCCTACCTCCCACCTAAGGCCCTGTGATAGCCTCAAGCCAGATAAGCAGAGGAACATCTATCTGACCCATAGATCTTGATCTGGTAAGTAGCCTCTGAGTATGCCTACCAAATTGGGTCCCCATTTAAAATCTGTCTGGAAGAGGCAACACAGTACCACCCACCTTAGTACTTTTAGCCCATGGTTTAGCACACACCTGGGATGTGAGACACCCAGGTTCAATATAGCTCTGCATCTGATTTTAACAGGGATTTCCCACTTCCAGAAGAATGCTCTAACTACTGAACTATGGGATATTTTCATGTGGGTCTCTCACCTGTTGAAGCTGTTCCACTTTGGATAAATAATTAAGTGATATTAGGGAAGGGGGATTAGACCCTGACCTCCCACCTACTAGGTGGGTCCCCTAGCCACCAGGCTGTAGAATCACTCTGGATCTAATCTCATTGAGTGCTCTAACCACTGGGCTAAATGTTATAAGGTAGGCACCACAACCTACTCCTCCTCTGGCCATTTTGTGTAGAATGAGGTTGGTACCTCACTCATTCTCACTAGAAACAGCTTAGGCACCTGTGACTGAGAAGGGTTTCTGGTTTTGGATCAGTAGCAGAGATGGACACCTCCCTGCAGCCATGACCATCTTTGAGAGACAGGTATGATTTAGGACCCACCCCTCTTGTAAGATATCCCCCCAGGGGCTAGCTTAGGCAGATCATCTCCTTGGGTACTGGCTTTTGTAGATTGCCTTCTCAGGCACCTATTTCTCCTGTCCCCTTCATTGTGTAGAGAGCCTATGTGCCCAACTCAGGCTTTGTGAATCCCATTATTTCAGTAATTTTCTAGGCACCTTCAAATTAGACAGTGCAATGCTCAGCTTAAGGCCCTTTGTGGATCTGGACCCTGGAGTCTGTCTTTATCAGGTATATTTTCCAATCCTTTAATTATTCTTGTGGCTCTTCTCTGAACTACTCCAATTTATCAACAGCCTTCTTGAATTTGACAGCAGAACTGTTTTTACACCAGTGCCAAATAAAGAGGTAAAAGAACCTCTTGATTCCTGAGATTCCCCTGTTTATACATCCAAGTATTGCTTTAGCTCTTAGTCACAGCTTTGCACTGGGAAAACAGGACTTGATCCAGGTAGCTACTGTTATAGACACAAAATTTGGTGCTCTCAAACTAGGTGAACAATTTAGAAGGGTGAATAGATGGTACAGAGGAAAAAGCCTGTCATACAGAAAAATTGACTGAAGAGACATTTTATCACTGTGTCAATGGCATTCTTTTCCTAGTTTGATATTGCATGTGGTATGAGGTTTTTAAAATATTTTGGGATGTGGTCCAATTTCTGTACAAGTAGAAAGATAGTGATTATGCTCTAAGTGCTGGCTTACAGAAATAGTTTAATGACGAGAAGGAAGTAGGGCTTAAGATCAGGGTCTAAAGTTTCACCAGGCTTGAATAAACAGATGATTCAAACAGTCTACCTTTGGTAGAAAGAATTTTAAAAAAAAAAAAGTTACAAATAGAGTTCCATCCCCATATCAATTTGAGATAGTGTTTTTCCTGAAAACGTACAGAAAGATTTAAGTTGTACCTTTGTTCTTTGTCAATATAAAATTAGTGAGAGCCAGCTGTGGAGAGGTTACAGGAAATAACTTTCCTACCTCACAAGAGTGCAACAAGAATTAATACTTAACAGTAGGCCAATTGCTACTGTGCAAACAGGCTTTAGAATTCCCAAAAGGAACAAAAACGGCAGACTCTAGTTTATCAGTATAGACATTTTCTAGCTCTTGATCACCAGAACAGCATACAAGAAAAAGGAACTTGCTACAAAGATCACCAGGTTCTCCTCCCAAATTTCAACGTTCCCTACTTTAAGCCTGTGTGGTGCTGCTCTCCTGATCAAGAAGAAACCCTGAGGTAGCAATTCTGTTGATGATTAAACTGGTCAGAATTGCAGAGCTGATAAATTCTGGCTGCTCTACCCTCAGTAGAATTAATGGACTCTGCTCCCTATAATCTTATGTTTCTCTAGGTCAATAAAGTGCCATTACAGGGTGAGCTCATGCACATACACATGCATGCTAGTGCTAGCACTCTCTCCCCTCTTGCCAATAATGAAAATAGGTCCTAGAACAAAATAAATAGTCTCCCCCCCCAGATTGTGAATGAACAAATAAAGTTTACCCACAATTGCAACAAAATCTTACTAGTTCAAATGTCTGTCTTTCCTTTTATATCTGTCAGCAGGGCCCAATAAGTGAATGAGCCTCAGCCCCATCTATTCTCACAGCAATTTAACTCTTCCTGTCCCAATTCCTTAAGGCTGCAGGCCTGAAATGGAAAACCTGTTTTTGGTCTTGGTTCTACTTGGGTAGTCCCTGCCCAACTGTCCAGAGTTTTCTGGGTCCCAGATGAGCAATTTTCCCATTACACAAAAAAGTTAGTTTTTAGTAGACAAAAAGGTGTTGAGTTTATAATATACTTTGTATTAATTAGAAGTGGGTCTAAGCTGCAAAATTCAGATTGAAACTTTTCCATACTTTGGGAGGGTTTGTATCTGGCAAAATCAAATATTACAGAGTACACACATAGGTACTGTAGGAGTAAAGCCAACCCCCAAAGTTAAAATCATAAGTGTGCCTGAAAAATTTAGACATTTATGAAACAGATTTTTTTTTAACTGCCTCCTGATTTTTGAGCTCCCCTGCCCACTTCAAGTGGGTGTGACGATTAGTGTTGCCAACTCTCAAATTGATAGTAACATAATTCTGGCCACTGATGAAGAAAATCTCTAGAAGACCTAGGTGAGATTGGGGCCCCGTTGTGCTAGGCATTATATAAACAGTAAGAGACAGTCCCTCCCTGAAAGGTTACAATCTACAAAAGTTACAATTTTGTGCTGCAGAAGGCACAAAATAAGTCAGTTCTCAGCCCAAAGTATTTTCCATCCATGAGGCAAAGTGAAGAAGGCACACTAGGGAACTGAGAGGAAAGAATAACTTGTAGTCAGCCTGGGGAAGTCACTATTGCAGGAGATCCTAGTCAAGAGCTGTGGCTTTATTAACAAAGTCTGGATAAATTTATGACCATTTGTAATTAGACATGCTAAGATAAGAGGAATCATTTCATGTTAACAAGTGTAAACTCTTAATTTCAGGGATCAAGAAGGAACCTCCATATTACTTTGCCCAATTTGCCCACTGAATTGTGGCTATATTTCACCTTTTATGGAGGCATGTAATATTATATAAGCCACCATTAAGAGGCAGGATACTGGATATGATTAATCTCTGGTGCAGTTTGACAAGATGAAACATCCATGCCGCCTGACTATTTAAGAGATACTACCTCTAGTTTTCAGAATTTTATTGGCCATTAATCCCCTCTGGTAATTGAAAAAGCTCTTTGGCTCTGGATCTGATCTTGAGCTATTTTTACTTGATTGTGACTATTGCCTTGAATGGTGTTATTCCTGATTTACACTGAATTAAATGAGAACAGAACCAGGCCTGCTGTGTCCAGTGTACTTACATGGCGTTCAAAGGCATGTCTTTATCTCCTCAAGTCTGTATATAGCTCACCACAAGCTTAAAAACAAACATGTAGCTGTGAAAAACTTAATGCTCCAGTCCCCTGGGAATGTGGGTTTGTATTTTGCCCTCACAAAGAACAGAGTGGGGCTTTCACCCTGAAATCCCACTCATCTGATCTAATCAGATAGAGGCAAA
Organism: Trachemys scripta elegans; assembly: GCF_013100865.1. Lineage (NCBI taxonomy): Eukaryota > Metazoa > Chordata > Testudines > Emydidae > Trachemys > Trachemys scripta. Next base: position 90,943,695 of record NC_048302.1, read on the forward strand.
GTTTTCACCCAGATGTCCCTTTGCCTCTATGCTATTATTTAGTCTCCTAGATTTAAATTTTGCTTGTGCAATTATTTGCCCTAGCAAATAATGCATTCCATGTCTACTGTGGGCATTTACACAGGCCCATTTTCACAGATTGAGGTTTTGCACATCTTTCGGTACAGTTTTGAAGTCTGTCTTAAAATTTGTCACATTTTTGCTGTTTAAAATAAAACTAGCACATGCCAGAGAGGAGTGGGAGTTTCAGAGTCTCAGCTTTCATCAAAAGCAAACCAATGTGTTTTGACTTCTCCTTTCTGGTAGCATTAATACACTTAAAATCTCCCTTTTATGCATTTTCCCCTCTGTTTCCACTTTTGAAATCATATGACAGACTTCCGTAATTTATATGAAATTTACCTTTAATAGATTGTTTAAAGGTTTCATCCAATATACTTGCACAAAGTGAGCACAGAGGTAGAAGGTTTACTGCTTTTCATCTCGTAACTAACATAGTAACTATCACTCATGAGTAAGATTGTAGAATTGGGCCCTCACAGGACTAATCCCACTCTGGTTACTCATATGAGTAACTACTACTCAATGCGAGTAAGGGTTGTAGATTTGGGATCAGAATTGATAGCATGTACATGTTATGAAACTGTACCCAGCCAAATGCTCTACCAAATCAATTCTTTAAATTGAAGCAGGGAAGTTTACATAAATTACTAAACCTACTATTTAGCCTGTTAACAGCACCGAACCAATAGCAGTCCCAGACTGATGGGACTTTCAAGCAATTTATCTGACTCTGGCAAAGCAAAGCTTGGAGAAGCAGTTGTGCAGGATGGAAGGAGGAGATATATTAAAAAAAGTTTCTGTATGGGAGCCCATCAGTTAAGCATAATGGCTTTGCGCCACAGAACATTAATTACTAGGTAAGTGTTATCATACCCAAGATGGAGGTGGAGAACTAAACTTGGAAAATAGAGTTTTGAGTTGGGTTTTATTTTGCTATTCTAGCCAATTACATTTAGATTTGTGGCAAACATTTCTGCTAACGTTTGAGATAGTTGGTGAAAGGCTTATTTCCACTGTTTTTCTAAACCATTCTGTCAGACTTAATCATGCACAAACATCTGTATGGTTCATCAAGAAGTGAAAATCCAGTAGGACATTTAGATGTAAAAAGGTGCAGGCCAGATTTGGATGCCTTATCCCCTTGCCATTTATTGGAACAGCCACTCTGAAATGCTTCTCCCTATCAAGCGAAACATTAAAACTGGAAAACATTTCTTCAGTTGGTATGAATGTTTTAGGTTTCATCACCAAGCTTACAGAGAATAACTGTTTCAATGAGAGACTACAATTCAGTGATTGGGAACTGGAGTAGGAGATCTGGGTTCCAGGACCAGCTCTACTTCGGACTCATAACAAATACCACTAGGTAGTGTCATGTTATGAGGAACCAAATAAGCATGTTATGATGCTATGCCAGTATACTTGCATGTCTGCCTCATGTAAAGTTGACTCATTGCATATTGACAAAGTTCTGACACCTAAAATAAAGTTGGAAGGTATTAATGGCTTGATTTTTCAGAAGTGCTGACCACTGCAGCTCCCACAGTAGCTGTGGGTACTCACCCACTCTGCAAATTATAATCTAATTGCTACCATGTGAGATAGGCCTGCAAGAACTGGGGCAGATCCTGGACAACAGGTATTGTGAAAATCTGGAAGGATGGCAACCTGAAACTCACAACTGGCTGGAACAAGATGAGTGATGTGTCAATGGAAGGCAGTTTCAGTTTCTAAATAATGATTTAAGTAGTAGAATGCTTGGAGGAAGTTGCAGAAGGACAAATCAAAACCTGTAGTGATGAAGCACAGATATTGATATTTTGGTTCCTTACAGGCAAGTTAGATTGTGTTGGACTCTAAGAACTATTATTATTCTGAAAAGGAAAGTTTCAGAACAATGTGTGAGGGTTTAGTTATGTTGACTTATTTTTAAGAGTTCAAGTTGTGGATAAAAAGCCCCTGCTGCCTGAAAAATGTATTATGTAATCAGCAAAAGATTCTGCAATAGATCCTGCTAAACTCCTCAAATAATAGTGTTAGAATTATGTGAAATGGGGAGTTGGTTCCTAATTATAGGGGTGTGCATTTAACAGTGTTATGTAAATAACCACCACTAGCAACCAGGTATTGTGTTTCCACAGTGTTGACAGTGACTGATTTTTAAAGAATGCTTTGTCTTCATCAAAAGTATTGTGTGGTTTAGGACTACCTTAGTTTAGTGATGGCTAGCAGTGAAGTGAGATTTTTCTAGAATCACCAGTTTTGAAATCCCAGTTTTGCTTTAGTCTTACCTACCTCTGTACATTTTAAGCATTTCAATCAGACTAGAATTATGGGATTACAAACTGAGGCAAATATTGATTAGTATCACTTACCTGCTGCCATCTGGAACAGAAATTGGTTTAACAGACAACACAGTGGAGGTGAGAGACTGAAATTGGGAAGGGGAGGAAGAAATTAGACAGGAATATTTTAAGATGGACTGCAGTCAGCACTTTTTTTAAGTCATTGAAGAATTTGTATTTTCTTACCTATCCTTCCCCTATCCACTCTATGCCTGATCTTCTCTTTTTAAAAAAAGGTGTCAAACTGATCCCCAAATTTGGTGCCTGAGTAAGTGATGTGAGCAGATAAGAGTACTAGCTATAACAATCTTTCATCACCACAGGAAAGCAGTTTGATCAAATGATCAGCAAAATGAAGTGTATATATGCCTGTGCATGCATGAAAGCGGGAAGAAAGTTCTTGTCACTCTTTAGTCAGCTATGTTTAATATACAATTATCACTTCAACTTTTATCTTCTAGATGATTTCTAACCTTTTTCATAGCTTTTAAATTTACATGTAAACCCTGGACTAATTTGATAGTCAATGCACAAATATGCAGTACTTTGAGAGGATGGGATAGCTGCTGTGAGCAAATCTATCTCGGTGCAGGTGAACAGGTAGCTGTATTTGCGGGGGGGGGGGGGGGGCGGTAAGAGCAGGTAGCACAAACAAGGGACACTCAGTGACAGGACCAGACTAGTAGAAGAGGTGACGGTTATAATTTCACTTGCTGTCACTATAAATGTAACATTAAACAATTTTTAAAAAGGTATTAACATTTGGGTCTAGATGGAGACTAAAGCAAAAGAAGGTGGTCAGTGACATAAAAAGCACACAAATTTTATTTAAAATTCATTCTAATATTTGAGGATTTGTAGCTTTTGAATATTTTTAGTACAGTATTGAGAGAGTGGTCATTTTATCCATGCTATATCTGTATAGTCTACCAAGAATTTAGAAGGACAAACATACATTTCCTGAATGAATTTTGAAAAATTCAATTGTGCAATGATGTGCTAATGGACTTTGACACTGAACTCCCTTTCTTATTAATGGGAAGGCCTTTGCCTCCAGGCACATGAGGAATAAGCGCATAAATTAGAACCTTTAGAAAGGTTAAGACACCAGTTTAATAGGTGGAAGGGAAAAATTCTCACTTGTTGATTTGGGGAACTTTTGGTATTTGCCTAGAGCTTGTTTTTTCCAAACTTTGACATTTCCAGTCACTAGTGCCTCATGTAAGAGCTCATTTTCAATCTTAGTCTTCACAAGACACTTTGGCCCAAATTTTCAAACATGTCCACTAATATTGGGTGCTTTAGCTTTGGGGTGCTCAACTTGAGTGTTCAATATCTCTAAAAGTTGGGGCCTCAATGTCTCAACTCCATCTGACTGGTATCAATTACAGTGGCAAGACTAGCAAACAGGTCTGATATCTACATAAAGACTGTGTGAGTTCACCGACCAGGATTTTCAAAGGTGACTAGTAATTCTGAGTGCCTTAATTGTTAGGTGCAATTTTTTTTTAAGGGGCCTAATTACAAGAACCAGGTACTTGGCACTTTAAGGTTGGACACCCAAAAATTGAAGTACTCTGTAAAGGTGTGGACTCACCCCTGCAGCACCCCCTACTGGTTGCTTTGGGGAATCAGCTCATCCAGCATCTGGAGCACTCTCTCTACAGGCCAGTGATCCATCTGTCCTCTTCTGGCCCCCGTATCCCTCCCAGGACCCAGTGCCCCTATTATTGGGATGCTGCCCCCTGTCAGTACCCCACAGATCTAGGTCTCCCCTCCCTGGGGAACCCCCTCCCACTATCCCCACCTTGCCTCAGTACTAGGCCACTGCCAGTCACCAACTAGCCCCCGCTCCCTAGGGCAGACTGCAGTATAAACCACTCATCACTGGCAAGAGGTGTTTGGACCTGCTGCTGTGGCCTAGCCCTGGGCTGCCCTCTGCAACCCCCAGTACCCCTTGGGGTAATACTAGGCCACAGCCTGGGGCTTTCCAGGCTGGAGCTCCTCAGCCTTTCCCCAGCCCTGCTCCACTCAGGTACTTTTTGTCTTAGCTCCCTGCAGCCAGGCCCTTCTCTCTCTCTGTGCAGAGAGAGACTTTTTTGGCCTCTGGCTCCCAGCCTTTTTATACAGGCCAGCTGTGGCCCGATTGGGGAAGTAGCCACAGGTGTGGCTACTTCACCAATCAGCCCAGCTTTTAGAGCTGCAGCCCTCTGCCAGGGCTGCTTTAAGCCCTTCCAGGCAGGAGCCGGGTAACCACCCTGCTACACACCCCAAATCACTAATCATTTCTGAAAATCTTGTCCAATATAATTTGAGGTGAATTTTCAAAACATGATGCATATTCAGTTTTTGTATTACAATTTATGCATACAAGTTATATGCAAAAATCACATGTGCACAAATGGAGGCCTTTTGTAGACAGTGTATCTAAAAATAAATGTCAGAACGAATTGGTATGGATTGTACCACTTTTCTTTTGCTTTGTATCCCTATCTTGAATTCCTACCTCTTACTTGGTTTTAAACAATAGTTTTGTGTTAAACTCACGACATCTATTAAAAGTAATATGAACCATGAGAGAATTATAAAAATAAAGTTATGAGCATGAAAGTTTTCCAACAGCTGAAACGGTCATGATCAGTAGGAAGGAAGTTATTCATATAGACTTCTTATTGTGCAACAGTTTTAAATGGCTATTTATCTGAAATATTTCTCAAGGTTTATGGCAAGTTATTTAGAGATGACAAATATCAGTAAGGCCTCTAGCACACACCAATCCTGTGCATATGATCTCTTACACCAGTTTTGGCTGATTAAAAACTTGGACTATACATCAGACTGTTCAAGTAAAACTCATGCCTATGCTCAGTGAATATGGAATTGTCTCATGGAGACTGTAGATCTAAGCATGTGATACTACATGGATCAAAATAGAGTATCCTTACACAAGATGAGGGGTGCAGCAATGAATTTAATTTTTTCCTCAGTCAGGTACAGCCCTCAGTCTCCTGGCAACATGCCAATGTACCCCTCAGTTGAGCAGTGTTAGACAAGAATGTTCAAATAGTTAGCTTGTGTTAATTTCCAGGATGTTGGATCGGAATTATATTTTCCAAAGTTTTCAGGTAGCTTCGCTTAAGAGCACCTTCCCTTTTCAATGGAACAATACAAACAGTCCTTGGCTATCTATAGGCCTTTTTCACCCAAAAATCTAATCTAGTATAGTAAAGCTCTTTCCTCCCCCCCCCCCCCCAACCCCCCTCTCTCTTTACAGGATTTGATATTCAATGGCTGGAAATCTAGATATCAAGTGGCCGAAATGAATGTGAACCCTATCTTAGAGGAGATTCTGATTAAAAGATCACAACAGAAGAAAAGGACTTCGCCCTTAAATTACAAAGAGAGGCTTTTCGTGCTTACGGAATCAATGTTGACATACTATGAAGGTCGAGCAGAGGTAGGAGATAAGGTTTTATATTCCATTGCTTTTGTTCTCTGAGAAAAATGCTTGCTTTTTTGTATTAGTGGTTTTCTTCCTGTAGTATATTGAAGCTTCTCTGTTCTGGAGGTGTGATGGTTGTGGGTGCTACCAAATGGGTATCACTGATCACTTCCCTGACTGATAGCACAGATTTATGGAGACATAAATGATCACTCCATTCAAAAACAAACTTAATCAAGGATCTAATCAAGTCTGCCAACTGTTAATCCATAAAATGATTTTAATATCACTTTGAGAAGTATTTAAACTAGGATGATATTCTCAGCCTCCCAAGTACTGTGTCAGAAAGGCTTAAACTTCCTGCTGTAGTTTAACAGTACCCCCATTTCCTACAGACACTATGCAGTGCTACAACCCCTGTTGAGTCCCAGGCTCTCACATGTCTTCCTTGTAGAGTTAGTATAGGCGCTTATGCAAGTGCTCCCCCAACCTCTCCTCCCCCCATGCACACACAAAAACCTCTCACCTAAGTTAGGTGGTGCTTTCAATCTGGACTAGCAGACACTGCTCAGGATAAGGGTTAGAGCCTGGCTTCTGCCTTTGCTCAGGCTGGTAACCTGTCCACTTTTCACTGAGTAAGCCATTGAGTGATTTAGCTAGTAGATATTCCTCCAGTGCCTTCCCACAATTTCCACTTTCTGCCCAGAAGGACTGACAGGTTCTCAGAGTTCACCGTGAAAGAACTTGAGTTCATCACAAAGAAACATGGGTTATGCCCCCAGAACCTTAGCAACACACACTGTTGAGCGCAGCACTAGTGAGGAAAACAGTAATTTGGGTATGACTTTGCAGTATGACTGCTCATACCCAGGCTAACTCTGTAGCAGAGAGACACCCAAAGAGACAAGAACCAGTTGCATACACTAAATCAGAGAATACAGTCAGGCTACATCATAGTAGCAACACTGTTTGCTTCATGCATTGTTATATACAAAAGACTACATTAATAGAACATTGAGATTGCAAAAGCAAGCATTTTGCAAAAAGTTAAGAAAGGGCAGGATTAAAATTGCATGTGGCCTTGTCTACTGTACAACCCCATGTAGACCATTTCCCCTTAACTGAAGGCTCAACTTCCCTTTGAATTTAGCTCATGTAAAAATAAGGAATGTGTCAAAATGGCCAATGTTGGGTCCTATGCTTTTCTTGGTGGGGGGCTAGGACACTGCCCCTTGCCCCTGCTCTTGGGGCACCCAGGGCCCTGTTAGGGGCCTAGCAGGGCTAGCTTTAGGGCAATTCACCCTAAGAGGGCCTTGCACCATCCCTAAGGACCCTTCACTGACGTGCTGCCAAAGGCACCGGCAGCCAATTGAGCTGTCGCCAAAGACAGCAGCAGGACTTCGGCAGCAGCTCAATCGCTGCCACGGAAGAAGGACCCTGTGCCGCCAAAGGCGCCGGCAGCCAATTGAGCTGCTGCTGAAGTCCCACCACTGTCTTCAGCAGCAGATCTTTTGAATCGGGCCCCACAGTGCCTAAAGCTGGCCCTGGGACCCAGGAAGATGGTAGGAGGGAAGCAGTCTGGTTTGCCCCTCACTCTGAGCCACAGTACCTCTCAACCCCTGCAGGTTTCTTACCCCTTGGGTAGAATTATCCTCAGTCCTTGACACTGGGGAAGGGAGTCTGTCTGCCTAGCTGGGGCAGGGTTTCCCTTCCTCTAGATCTCTGGTCTGCCAAGTCTCAGCAACACAGCTCCAGTCCTCTCTTCTTCTCCCCTGCACCCGAAGTAGGGGATTTTATAAGGTTCCTGACAGGGCCTTAATTGACTACAGGTGCTCCAATTAACCTGTAGTAACCTTTCCTAGTCTACAGGGAATCACGCTTTAATTAGCCTAGGGCTTATATATCTCCCCTCTCCCAGTGCTCCCTGGCCCTGCTGTATCACAGGAGAAACAGCATTTGATGTGAAGAACACAAGATGAGCCAAATTTGCTCTCCTTTACATTGGTCTACTCATTTAATCATGGTTACTGAAATGAAGGAGAACACAAACTTGTGCTTTGCTACTCTGGTAGCTGAACCATTGTCTGCATTAATTCGGCTATGGTCAGCAATAAGTAATTTTTGTAGCGTAGACAAATCCTCTGACCCTCACCCTCAAGTGAGCTCTAGGATCATTTTTATCAGACAGCCTACACCTGATATGGACAAGAATATCCTCAAAATGAACATCTGGATTCTCTGCTCCACTAAGACCACTTTGTGCAGTTTAAGCAGCAGAAACTAGTCTTAAATGACTGGAGATAGCTAGTGGAGAATTGCTTCTGTGCTTCCACCTGCAGAAAGTTGGTCGAGGTGGCTGTCTTGCCTCCTGTGTTAGCTGCCCCATCCAGGGTGTAAGGGGAAGGAGGGGCACAACAGGATGTGGTGGAGCAGAGTGCCACTGTGCCTGATCCTCCTCTGGATAATAGCGTATTAGAAAGTTTACACCAGTTGCAGAATTTAGAGTAGGGCCCTTGCTGCTCTAACTTCCACTGGGGCATGCAGCCAAAGGTCAGAGAGCTGCAAGCAGATCCCTGCAGCTACCCCTCTCCACTAGAGAGCAGAGCTTAGACATAGTGGAGGATCAAGGCCCAGATGTATACTTGTATTACTATATTGACTATGGAGTTCACAGGTGTATTTGTCTTGGGATGTGGATTAATCTCTTCATTTTCTGTGCACATGGCTTTGGTTTCAGATCTTCTTGGAACGGTTACCTAACAGTGCATGTCTTGTCTCAATTAACTTCTGGCTCAAAATAAAGGTGAAATTAATTTACACCTTTTCACTGCCACCCTGAGGAATCTGTCTTTTTTTTTTTTTTTTTTTGGCTGAAATTCTTTTGGGTGCTAATTAGGCTTTCATTGATTTGACTCTGTGTATTATCTGAAGCAATGTTACATTCTCTCTCTCTCTCTCTCTCTGGGTACTAAATTTGGAGAGACAGGATACATATTTTTCAGTAACTTCATTTTAACAATTCTGCTGTATGTTAAATAAAAATGATTGACACATGAAGGCCTCTCTGAAACACTGATGTTAGTGGTCCTTTGTGTCACTGAATAAGTGAAGTGGAAGAGAGTCTATTTTTTAGATTTCTGGCGGAGGTTGTAGATCTTTATCTGCAGTAAGTTAGTTGATGGTATATCTATGAACTAGATCAGGTAGACAAAACTGATGATTCAATACTAACGTAGTTCCAGTGCCTCTGGTTCTTATATCTTTACTGTATTATAGTAGAATAGTTGAAGGGTTTCTGCTCAAACAGTTATGTGGCTGAAGTGCGGTGGTTGAATTTTTAGGCATTGTTAATAAAGGATAGATATGGATATGGCATAGAGCTAAACTAGGGTTACCATATTTTAATTTAAAAAAAGGAGGACACTCCACGAGCACCACCGGCCCCTCCCTCCCTATTTTCCCAGACATGCCCGTTTTTTTGGGATTTCCTCCTGGATGGGGATTTAAGGCCCAAAAAGCCGGACATGTCCGGGAAAATCCGGACGTATGGTAACCCTAGCTAAACTGTAGGTTAGGGCTGATGTTTACAGTTAAGATTGATGAGTAAGACTGGGAAATTATCAGGAGGATACCATGATATCTCATTATCCGCTCAGTTGCAGTGGTACCAGTCTCAATCAAATGTGACATATTTAAGAACTCTGGGCCATCTTCTGCTGCTGGATGCACACGTACAACTGCCCATGTAGCCAATGAAGCTGAGGCCTCAAATCCTGACTCAGTGGGTGTTTGCCTGAGGAATAACTGAGTAAAAAATGAATGAGGAGCCCAGGACTTGAGTTTAGTTTAATAACTGGGCCAATCCATTAAAATAGACTCAATTAGTTAATATGCACAAGAGAAATGGTGGGTGGTTCATGACTGTAGGTAAAGAAACAAAATTAGATACGGAGTATGTCTGGTAACAAGGGGAATATTATATATATTTATAACAACGAAAGGCAGAATCTGGATTCTGCTGTCCTGTAACAATGTAAAAGTAGTAATGAAGAAGCATGCACTGTGAAATACTGTTGAAACAGAGATGATATGCAGTGCTTAAAGTGTGTGTGTTGGGGGGGTGGGGGTGGGGGTGGTCTACAGACCTGCCATAAATAAAATATTGAGATGGTCACTGAGGAGCATATTCGAAGCACTGTCTTACCAAAGCTGCTCCTGCTCCCAGAGAGCCCTCCCCAACTTAACTCACACACTAATCATATCACGACTGCTTTATCAGTAAAGCAAATCTGCATCACCAGGAAAGAGGGAATGTTTTGCAGATTAGCTTCAGCAGCCAGTTTTTTAAAAAGGGAAACCACATACAGTATACTGAACAAAACTTTGGGGAGGGAAAATTTTGGCTAAGTACACTGGGGCAAAGCCCTAGACTTAGGAATAGTACCCAGGGAATTTTAGTGTTCCTGGTAAACAGATAGGATCTTTAAAGGTTTAATTTCTTCAAAGTATCCTGCTTTTAGAGAAAACAAGGAGAACAAAGAGCTTTATAAAAGGTAATCAGGGTAAAAGGAGGACACAAACAAATCTCAACAATGGAGATACATACCAAGGATAAATTTAGCTCAATATGTTGTGCTGAGAAATTTAAGAACTAGTTAGAAAGGAAGGAGGTTCTGTTATGGTTAAAATGACTTCCATTTTTGGCTGTATTGCTCAGATACTGTGAAATTATTGTGTGGGTGTTGGAAAGATCGCATGACTGCCTTACAGGATTGTGCTAACAAGACGACGCACAAGTCAATCAGTGACTGATTAAAATCCCCCAAACCTAACTAAGCTGTTGTGGGTTGAACAATGTGTCAGTGTTGGGAAGAATCCTTACAGGCAATTTTCACATTGCAAAAGTGGCCAATCAGAGTGGAAGATGATTGATCTAATCTGTAAAGATGGAAAACTTTCCACAGATCTGCTTATCACATAGGCGCTGGAGATGGTGGTGGTGAAACAGTGAACTTGCCACTCTGAACTTTAGAGTGCAGATATGGGGACCTGCATGTAAAGTTCTAAGCTTAACTACCAGCTTAGATCTGGTTTTGCTGCCACCACTACCAAGTGCTAACTCCCTTCCTTGGGTAGCCTTGAGAGACTCCTCCACCAATTCACTGGTGAACACCGATCCAAAACCCCTTGGATCTTAAAACAAGGAAAAATCAATCAGGTTCTTAAAAAGAAGGCTTTTAATTAAAGAAAGAAAGGTAAAAATCTCTGTAAAATCAGAATGGAAAATAACTTTACAAGGTAATCAGATTCAAAGAGCCCAGAGGAACCCCCTCTAGCCTTAAGTTCAAAGCTACAGAAAACAGAGGTAAACACTCTAGCAAAAGGAACATTTACAAGTTGAGAAAACAAAGATAAACCTAACACGCCTTGCCTGGCTGTTACTTACAAGTTTGAAATATGAGAGATTTGTTCAGAAGATTTGGAGAGCATGGATTGATGTCTGGTCCCTCTTAGTCCCAAGAGCGAACAACCCCCAAAACAAAGAGCACAAACAAAAGCCTTTCCCCCCACCAAGATTTGAAAGTATCTTGTTCCCTTACTGGTCCTTTGGGTCAGGTGTCAGCCAGGTTACCTGAGCTTCTTAATCCTTTACAGATAAAAGGATTTTGGAGTCTCTGGCCAGGAGGGATTTTATAGTATTGTACACAGGAGGGCTGTTACCCTTCCCTTTATAGTTATGACACCCCTCCCCCCTTTTAAAAACCTGAGCATGTTCACAGCCAAGGACGCCAGTTAGGTAGTGCGGAGGGGGTGGCCAGCTACTCCTCCAAAGAGCAGCCCTGAGTTGCAAATGAACTGTCTACTGGCTCACCTGAGCATGAAGGACAGGCAGTCTGCTGGTGCTCTGAATGGACTCCAGGGTTGCTTCAGAGCCCTATTCTCATAGAAGAGCCGTGAATGACCCACTGTGCTGTCAGACACTGCTGCTCTGGATGGGAGAAGGCACAAGTAAATCAGTGAACCCTGTGCACCTGCAGCTGGTGAGTGGGAGCACTTGGAAGAGGGGGTGGAATGAAGACTCCCCTTCATCCCTTACTCTCTCTGTATGGATGTGTGATTGACAGGTGAGGGAGCTACTCAATGGGCGTGCTGCCATATGATGTATAGGGGCACTGCCTGGTAACTGAGGTAGAGTATAGCGGTGGGGGGCATTGCTAGGTGATTTGGGGGTGAGTACAGGGGTTGGGGGCACTACCAGGTGATTTGAGGTGAGTATGGGGTGAGGGCACTTGCAGGTGATTTGAGGCTATATGGAGGTGGGAGGCACAGCTGAGTGATACAGGAAATAATCACAACAAATGCTCCTGAAACAGACAAATTTTTATATCTTAACCTTCAAAAAATCCAAGAGCTTGCGGGGGCCCCTGCTGAAAGTTGCCCTCTCCTATTCAAATGTGAAATGGCAGACCTGTTCATGGCTGGGAGGGAGAGCAACACAGCCCAGCTAGCACCCAGAGCCTGCTCTGTATTGTGCAGTGCGCCAGCCAGGGCCTAGATTGTGCGTTGTGCCACATACTGGGCCCTCACCTGCCAGCTGAGGAAACCATGGTGGTGGCTCCTCTTGGCATTGGAGACCAGCTTGGTCTGGGAAGCAGACCTGTCACCAGTGGTGAGGGGCTCTCCAGCAGGGAAGGGAAGGAGTGTGCATGGGAGAAGGGGAGGAACCGGGGCTCTGTGAGAGGTTGGACTGATGGTGGGAGGCTTCCTTGAGGGCTGTGGAAAGGTCAGGTTGGGGGGGAAGGGGGCCTTCTGGCACCCATGGCTGATCATGACTTTGCAGATACAACAATGAAGGAAAAAGTGCTGCCTTTGCCTCCACCACAGGCATTGCATAAAATCTGAAAAGCTGTTTGGCCAGGATTCACAATGGGATTTAAACACTGCAGTGCTGACTTTTGCAACGCTTAACTTCCAGACACCTCAAAAATCTCAGGAACAATGTGAGAGGGGAGAGTTAGATGCATAAGAATGCAATCCACAAAAGCCAGCATGCAGGCAGGGAGCCACCAAAGCTAGCTAATGGGAGATGCACAGGAAAGGGGTGTGTCCTAAGCTGTGCCCCTCTTACAGAAATAGGGACCTAATTCAGGGATTTGCCTACCTCTGCTTGTGATCCACAACTCACCACTCTGAGTCAGGTGGCTTAGGGCCTAAGTTGTTTGTTGTGAGAATAAGGGAGACACCCCTCTCTCCATGCAAAACTAGTAGGTGGTAGGGGCGTCACTGCCTATTTTATAACTTTTTAGCCCAGTTCAATTTCCAGTTTCAATTTCCCCCCTCTGCCTTGGAGGAGAGGGGATATTAATAGGTGTCTCCTACCACAGGAAAGTGCTTGAACCAGTGAGCTATGAGGAATATAGTCTGGTGTGGGGCTCTCAGTCTCTTCCGTTGAAGCTATTCCATTCTGTATAAATAATTAGTCATTGGAGCACTGGGTCTCCCACCTCCCAGGTGGGTACCTTAACCACCAGGCTATAGTAATTTAGGGTGTGGGGTTGTCAAGAGCAGTAGATGAGAACCATAAAGTGATATGGAGCAGGAGAGCTAACGAGTAAAGGAGGTAGCATTGGAGAGCAGAAGTAGCTTGTGACAACCTGTATGGTTTCATAACTTGTCTTTGTGGAGTTAAATAAAGTTACGGTGAATGTGTTTAAAGTGCAACATTTGAAAAGTGGCGTAGGTCTTAGATTCGATGTGTGTGTGTGTGTAGCTTGGTGTTTGTGGTGACTGTGGTTCTTTAGCTGTATGGAGCCAAAACACATGAGGCAAGCAATATGTTTCAAATAGGGGTCATTTAAAAATGTTTCCTTTTCATAAGTTAGTAACTATTTCCCCCAAAAATAACACGGGGAATGCAATTGTCCTTTAAAGTGTTCTTCTGTTAAATTTGTAGAATAAATTCAGTCATTAAGATGTGAAACAGAGGCATTTTAATTCTGCTCTATGTGCAAACCTCAATCAGTCCTAAGAGTGGCACTACTAAAGAAGACTCCATAATGTTTGACTCTGCTGGGAAACCATAAGGGTGGAAACCTGAAATAAATTTTGCAGACGTTGAAAGGAAATGCTGGTAGAATAGTTAGCCAATACTGAATCAGCAATTCTGTGAACAATAGAAATGTTTCCATGTACATATAAATAAAAATAGCGTTCACTGTTTGGGAGTTGTGATGCTACCTGATCAGTTTTCTACAATGATAAGAAGGTGGGCACTGGTGAGCCTTTAAGTACTTGGTGCTCATATACACAGAAGCAACTCCCTTCCCCCTACCCTAATAATAGAGAGGAGGAATAGATCTCCTAGGTGTATCAGCGTGATACAGTAAAAGACAGTGAAGAATTCAGTAAAACTTTCTGTAGGGAGGGGACCTTTCTACTTAACTGTTTGCTGTTATTTTATTTAAATAACTGAATAAATATGTTAGTAATAGCAAATCAGGAAATTCCCAGGCCAGTTTTTATTTAAGTGCAAAATAATTTGGCTTGTGGTAGCTGGACACGCCCTTCCTCTGAATCAGGGCTCCTGACTGTAATAGAACAACAGGGTAAAAGCAAATCTTGTTCTTGAGCATCTTATTAATGTGGAGGCACAGCTGACATTGAATTAAATACTTTTGGGTAAAGTCAGCCCTGGCATAAGTGAAGGAACTTCGCTTCAATGGAGCTGGACTTACTGATGTCAAGGTCAAATTGAACATTTTTCAGTTTTAATACCTCATTTCACCAGAATGTATGCTTTTCTGCATGAGCTGAAGTTTCAATCTAAGTCAGGGGTTCTCACAGCAAATTTTTTTGGTGACCTCGGAGTGCGGCCGCCAACTCTTGCTGCTTGCTGCTTTGACAATTTTTCCTAAAATACTCAATTAACTTTAGGAAAAACAAATAAATATGCACCTGTACATGACCAAATCTTTGTAATTTATTTATGTAGTTTTTTTTTTTTTTTTTTGAAGACTCAATAATAAAAATAATGTACAGTTGTCTATTCTTTACTGGACCTACACAGACTAGAAACACAAATAAGATGCTTTGCACATTCTTGATTTTTTTTGTTTGTTTGTTGTTTCTTTTGCTTTTTGGTTGCTTTTTTTAAAAAAAGACTTGCTAGCTAGTAAGTCTGCTGCTGCAAAAAGTAATATTTGTATGTTTGTTAATATCACTTTTCACAACAGACTTACTAGCTAGCTGGGAGGCTGTGCAAAGTACTATTAACAAATATCAATTTTCACAGCAGACTTATTCAACCATCGCATGCCAGGGGATAAACTAAGCCCTGGATGGAAAGATGGGTAGGAAGACAGTGGGGGCCTGGTGCAATGGGGGGCCATTGATGCGGGGGCGGGGGGGGGGAGGTTAGCTGAGGGCTGACACCTGCTGCAGCATGGCTGGGGTCCAGAGCCAGAAGCCCCATGAGCAGAGCCTGTGACCCCTGGGCTGAAGCCTCACCACCTCTGGGAAGGTGGGGAACTCACTGGCTGCCTGCTCCTCCAGAATGTGTGGCTCCAGAAGAGGGCAGGGCCCAAACCCTCTTGGGGAAGGACCACTGGTTTGCTGCCCCCCCACCTCCCAGTCATTGCCCAGGAGGATGTGGCCACAAGAAAAGCTCCTAGTGGCTGCATGCGGCCCTAGTGGCTGCATTTGAGAAACACTGGTCTAGATAGTTACTATATTATGTTTTATAGACTGCAGCTGGATTCACTGACTGCTCTATATCCCTCTTCAGATGGCCTGAAAATACAGTATAGCAGTGGGTGGTGTGGAGAAAGTAAATAAGGAAGTGTTATTTACTCCTCTCCTAACACAAGAACTAGGGGTCAACCAATGAAATTCATAGGCAGCAGGTTTAAAACAAACAAAAGGAAGTATTTTTTCACACAACGCACAGTAATTGCTTCCACAGAAAAATATTAGAAAAATATTTACTTTACTTTTATTGCAATTTAGTAGCTGGAAACAAGCAGGAGCCAGCAGCATGTGACTAGCCAGCTCTGATTGAACCACAGGCAAATGTTCTTCAGCTCACAATTTGAGACCAACTGTTTGCTGTATCAGCAACAGCTCTATATAAGAGAGATCAGTATTATTCTACTGAGAGAGCTTCCTATTCAGTGTGAGAATGAGAAAATCAAGCAGCTATGTAATCTGTTAAGTCCCTGTCCTGAAGAGTTTACAATCTAAATATAAGATGAGACAACAGGTAAATACAGCAGAGAGACATATGGGTATTATGCTAAGGGTTGGGCAAAGTCTCATGGAGGATGGTGGGTGTAACAGCCACCCTTTGTTCAGGATAAATGTAAGAAGCAATTAAGCTCTTTTATGGAATAAGATAGCTGAAACCATAGAAGCCACCAGTCGGACTGTCTGGAGTGGCCACCGACCAGGAGTGCCAACCTCAGGGCAGACTGTCAAGAAGCAGGGCAAAAAACCCAAACTGGTTGTGTGTTCTATACTTAGGAGTAGAAGTGTGAACTTCTAAAACACTGTAACAGTCTCACAATGGAGTCACAAACAGTCTCCTGGGGCATTCCAGTCTATCTTGACACCCAGACAAGCTTGATTCTGTGATAGATGGTAATTTTACACCAAAGATCACACAATATTTAAGTTACTCACAGTTCCAAAGGACCAGTCACTTACCCCAGGTCACCTTGCACCGTAGATCTAACACCAAAGATAATACTTGTAGCCACGCCTATAATAAACTAACTAAGGATTTAGGTCATGTCCACACTACAAAATTAAGTTGACCTAAATTACGTTGGCATACAGCTGCCGTAGAAATTACATTGCTCTTGCATGTCTAAACTTTGTTCCTTCTATCAGCGGTGCCCGTCCTCATCAGGAGCACTTGTATTGATTGTACTGTCAATGTGGGACACTGTGGAATGGCTCCCGAAAGCCAGTAACAGTCAACATAAGCAGCGCAGACGGTGTTGACCTAACTACATCAACCTTGACTCTACGCTGCTCATGAAGGTGGAGTTATTAAATTGGCATAGCAGGGCAGTTACGTCGGTGGAAGTGAAATTTTAAGTGTAGACACTTCCATAGTTAGGTTAATGTAAGCTGCCGTGTCTCAACCTAACTCTGTAGTATAGACCAGACCTTATTAATTAAGAAAAAGATATAGTTATTTACAGGGTCAAAACAGGTAAGCATAACATGCACAAATGAGTTATAGTCAGGTTTCAAAAGGTAATAGAAATTTCTATAGTAAGCAAAGTCTGTATATGCTTTAGGGGCTAACTCACGCAAAACAGTTGGGGACTCCTGGCATATGCTTAAAAATCTCGCCTCTCAGAGTTCAAACAACAAAAGAATAATAAATTCTCGTTAACAGGCATTTTTATTCCCTTACCCCAGCATTCAAGCTGTGATGGGAGAAGGGCTTGGGCACTTACCCTCTTCTGGGCTATAAGGCTACAAAGCCTTCGTTCCACAATGACCCATTTGGATTCAATAGTCCTACCTGATGGGCAAGAGATAACACTTTCTGTAGGAATCCAGCATTTTACAGTTGGTGAAGGGTTTTTCATTTGATTAATTACATAGTTTCAGAACAAACATTTTACAGTTAGAGAGCAAACACTTAAGCACTACTTTATAGCATGGGATATAGAAGTTATAAGTGAGATTAATTGCTGCAGCAATTTACAAGCTTTCCATAAAGTCTAAACAAATTCTTATAACACTAATTTCTATTTTAACTATATTAACCCACAGTTAAATCAGACTGGTTTCCAGCTATGCATCTGTCAGTAAAGCCTGAGGCCTTGACATCAGCTGGCACCTGGTCTGCCACTGTCACACTATCTGCCCAAACATAGGATGCATCCAAGGCTGGTCTCTGAGCTGTGTGGACAGAGGGGTTTGACTGGGGGCTAAATGCAAAAGCAGGAGGCAAGGTATTATTTGATGGAGCTGTGTGGATGTGAGAGAAAAGTAGCAGAAACACAACAGAAGCAGAGAAAGAAGGCAATAAGAAAGCCCCAGAGACCTCCACAGAAGCACTTATAGCATGATGCAGAGGAAAAGCTAAGAGAGAGAGATTTTGGGCTGAGTGCTGGAGAGAAAGAGGCTTGGAATTGTGAGCAAAGAAATTCTCCTATTGTTTGATTCCTTCTGTGTTCAGGGAAACAGGATATTGTGATATTTGGGTAAACAAACAGGATTGCATCAAAGAAATACCTGACTCCATTGTCAGTTTCTCCTTTTAACAGGAATAATCTGCAAAACCCCAAATATTGGCTAGCCACTCAGGTCAAAAGGGCATCAAACAGTAGGCCTCAAGGAAGAGAAACATTTGAAGGAGGGAAACAAGGCTTGATGTTTGTTTACAGGGAGCTCCTTCCATGAATGAGGGGCAGCATACGAGAAAGTATGAAGGTGCTCATTTAAACATTTAACAAATGGGTGATGAAGGCTGACATTATTGGTAAAGTGAGGGTAGGAATTTATGTCTAAATAGCATAATAAGAAATGATAGGCAGGAAGGAATTATTTGAAGAGCCTTAAAAGCAAAGACAATTAGTATGTGTCTTTTCATTGATGCTCCCTGTGTTCCCCATTCAGCACTCTTTATTCACACAGCTCAGAGACCAGTCCAGGATATATATTGTAACACACTCAAAACTGCCTTTACCAAAGAAGGACACTCCACCAGAGAAGTAGATCGCATCATAGACTTTAAGGTCAGAAGGGACCACCATATCATCTAGTCCAGCAGTTCTCAAACTGTGGGTTGGGACCACAAAGTGGGTCGTGACCCCGTTTTATTGGGGTCACTGGGTCTGGCTTAGACTTGCTGGGGCCAGGGGCCAAAGCCCGAGCCCAACTGCCCGGGGCCAAAGCTCAAACCCAACAGCTTCAGCCCTGGGCAGTGGGACTCTGGTTACAGGCCCCCTGCCTAGGGCTTCAGCCCTTGGGCTTTGGCTTTGCCTCCCCACCCGCCCGGGGCAGCAGGGCTTGGGCGAGCTCAGTTCCCCCTTCTGAGGTAATGTAGTAATTTTTGTTGTCAGAAGGTGGTCGCGGTGCAGTGAAGTTTGAGAAACCCTGATCTAGTCTGATGTCCTGCACATTGCAGGCCATAGAATCTTACCTACCCACTCCTGTCCTAGACCCCTAACCTCTGGGTAAGTTACTGAAGTCATCAAATCATGATTTAAAGACTTTAAGTTACAGAGAATCAACCATTTACAGTAGTTTGAACCTGCAAGGGATGTGTGCCCCATGGTGCAGAGGAAGGCAACCCCCACTCTCCCGCCCGAGGGTCTTTGCCAAACTGTCCCAGGGGAAAATTCTTTCCCAATCCCAAATATGGTGATCAGTTAGATCCTGAGCAGGTGGGCAAGACCCACCACCTAAATTCCCCGAGAGAACCTGCTTCAATACAGAAATAACCCCCACCCCGACTGCACATCCCTAGTTGTCAACAACCATCCCATGCTGGAACCCATATGGCGTATCAAACAACTACAACTCATACTCAATGAGGACTCTATTCTGAAATAAATCTTTCCTGAACCCCACCTTCTGGCCTTCAAACAACCTCCCCCCAGCCTTTCCAATTCATCATCAAAAGCAAGCTCCCCACACGCTAGGACACATCAACTCAAAGCAGCACCAGACCCTACAGAACAACAGATGCAAAATCTGTAGACATATCTCTCCTGCTACAATGATCAACACCCCTCACAACACACCTTTCAAGATCCCTGGGTCTTACACATCCCTGTCACAGCATGTGGTGTACTCATCCAGTGCGCAAAATGCCCCAATAACAACTATGTGGGTGAAACCAGACAATCACTATGCCCATGAATGAATTCACACAGAAAAATGATAAAAGAAAAAAGACACCAAAAAAAGAACACTTTTTACAAAGTGGTCATTCTATGTCTGATGTCTCAGTCCTCATCCTCAAAGAAAACCCATTCAATATTTGCAAAAGATGAGACTGGGAGCTTAAATTTATAACTGGTAGACACTAAAAATCATGGACTGAAGAGAAACACTAGATTTATGGTTTATTATAACAATCTATAACCCACTAACAACCCCCCATCCCAACTGCCTTTTTTCCCCTACCACTGAAGGATATTAACAGGCCACTTCACCTTGAATAGTTCCTTGAAATGTGAGTTAACAATCTGTCCCATCTTGTATTTAGCTGTGACACTCTGAGTACATTTCCCAGATCTGAAGAAGAGCTCTGTGCAGCTCGAATGCTTGTCTCTCTCACCAACAGAAGTTTGTCCAATAAAAGATATTCCCTCACCCACCTTGTCTCTCTAATATGCCTTGTCTTGCACAGGGCATCCAGCCATTTGTACTATCACGCTATGTTCACAGGAGATCTCAGACAGCTTTGTTCTCCACTGTGCCCCTCTGGTAGAAACCATCTGCCCACCCCACCAGGGCTGCCCCTATCTGAGCTGGTGTGGTGGGGATGTCTGAGGTCATAGCCCCTTCCTGTCGAGTTTGGGGTTTGTATGCCCTATCTCAGTAGTCATCAATATAAAATACCTATGCAAATGCCTTTACTGGACTTGAACTAAAAGAATGTGCTGAAGCTAATACTAAGGCCATGTGTACACTACTACTTTTGTCAGTAGCTCTTGGGTGTGAAAAAAACATCCCCTGAGCAACATAAATTACACCATCAGAAGTGCTGGAGTGGACAGTGCCATGTTGGCAGGAGAATAAGGCACATTTAATCCCTGTGCAAATGGCCTGCACAAGGGACCACTTCAGAACTCAAAATGGCTTAAGTGGGACATAGAGTGGTACATATGCCTTGACATGCATGTCTTCACAGGGATGAGTTTCACCCTAAGTGAGGAAAAATACATTCTGCAGCAAAACCTCCCAATGTTGGCTGTGCATGGTTTGGAAAAAAAGAGTCAAAAAGAAAACTCTGGAAATCCTCCTAAAAATTCATATTGTAATTTTATATATTTAAAACATCCTTGGGGTTTTCCTTGTTGTTTATTTCATGCAGCTGCATCCATTTCAAATTGTTGCAGAATTTAGCACAAATGTGCTGGAGAAATCAAGAGGTAAAGGTGCACCTAAAAGTTAGGTCATGCATGACACAGTATAAAGAGAGTCTTACCTAAACGCCTTATATGATTGCAACAATGTAGCAAGAGTATGACTGTTTACATTTGACTGACTATCTCTCAGTTACAGGAAGAATAAATTACAGATATCATGCTGTAGCAATGGTTAGGAAATTGCATCAGCATTGCTGCTGAGAAAATAGGGCGGGTATGCTGAAGATACTCCTTTTTTCCTTTCTCTTACCCTGGCAGTTGGCCTCCTTCATTCTCATTCAACTGTGCTCTCTGTCTGTGGCAATGAATGCTCACTTTTATGTTGGACAGGATGAAACCTAAACACTTCCTTTCACTCAATTTTTTTCTTGCTGTTTACCCCATACAGTTCTTCTAGCAAATCCTATCACTTTTTGTCAGTCATCTTTTATCTTAAACTCTCATTTTTATCAGCCATTTCAAACTGAAGGGGAAATTTGAGATTAGTTGGCCTTTGCTCTATTTATAATAATATATACATTTTTTTTATTTGGAAGCATTTAGGGTTTCTAGACATTCAGCATAACTAACACAAACTGACAAGCAAGGAAATGAAAAAGAGGCCACATAGCAGGCTGGCTACAGCTGGATGATTGTTAAAGAGATTGCATGGTTTAAGCACTCATCTGATTAGGGATTTAGGACCAAAATCTCAAAGGTATTTAAAATGGGTAGTTAGAAGCCTAAATGCCTTTGAGGATCTGGACCTCATGGCCTTTTCCAATGCCTAGTCTGAAATCCAATGAAAAGACTCTTGCTGATTTTAATGAGTTAGGATCACACCTTAATAGAGAAGCCGGCTCCAGGGGATACTGGGAATAGCCAAACTTGTCTGAGGTTTCTGAATGCTGTATAAAAGGAAGGTTAGTGTTCAGGTCAGTCTGATCTAGGTTCATGCTTAGTTTTCGGAACACAAGCTCCATATGAAAACAGGCTGGTGACATCATGGCTATGAGATTTCCCAGATGTAAAGTACAGGGCTCAGGCAGGAGAGAACAGACAGTACTAAAAGCAAAGGGATAGAGACCAAGGATGAGAGAGAATGGAGCTACTTCCTGGCAACAGGGACTTATGGAGGCTTAGTTGAGGTTTTTGCAACTGGAATGGCTTGTGTGCAGTTTTTTTGATACTTTTGAAGATAAGCAGAACTTTTGTACATTTTGTAAGCTAATAAATAACACAAGAAAATTTGCTGAATCACCAGTTTCTGTTCCAACAAGGAAATGACCCACTGAAAAGTTCCAAATCTGCTACTATTCACCCACGAGACAATTTCATGTTTATAAAAACTGTATTTGTTTGATTGTATCCCTCTTCCTCATTTCTTGTCATCTTAGATTTCCAGGGTAGGAATTGTGTCTTTATATGAATTTGTATAGCCCCAATCTGACTCTAGCCTCTAAATATTACACACATTCAGTGTATGCAAATTGAATTAGTCACCTAAATTGGATATCTTCCCTATTCCCCAGCAGTGCAGGGAGCAAGACAGTAAACCAAACTCATGATATAGAGGAAAATATGAACCATGTCTGGCATTTTGCATTTTGGGGAGGCTTCATTTTCGCTTGCCTTCAGGTGTCCATCTTATTGCTACTCTGGTGATAGCATCAGTTTCCATCCTAAGCACATGACCAATCCATTTCCAATGCTTCCTGGCAATGATGCTGCTCAGATCCTGTTGGCTGCACTGTGTGAATAGATCTTGGTTTGAGATTGTTCTGGGCCAAAAGATACGGAGGATTTTTCTGAGGCAAGTTGTATGGAATGAAGACAGTTTGGACATGTCACACTTTCTCATTTCCCCAGCATTCTGCACAATAAATAGTGTTGAAAGTACGCAGCTCTGATAAATCTTGAGTTTGGTTTTGGTATTGATGATTTCCAGACTGTATTTAAGCTCCTGAAGGTGTTCCTGGCTTTATTGATTTTGTTACGGATGTCCTGGCTTGTTCTACTGTCCTGGCTGATGGTGCTGCCCAAGTATGTGAAAGTTTCTACATTGGTGAGAACGTAATCCTCTATCCATACTGGTGATGGTGAGGCAATATTAACGGTCATGGTATCTATCTTATTGTGGTTGATTTTCAGTCCAATTTGCTGGCTGAAATGCCTCTTGGCATGTCTTCTGTTGTACGCCACATTGCCCAGTCAATGGCAATGTTGAAGAGGATTGCAGACCCCTGACGTACTCCTGTTTTTACTTCAAAACTGAGCTCACTGTGATCAACACTGCATGTAAAGTTGAAATAGAAGCTTTTGATGACATTGATTATATGAAAAGGAATTCCATATGCCTGCAGAATGCGCCATAGGCTGGTCCCATGAATGCTATCAAAAGCCTTCTCAAAGTCTATGAAATTTATGTAGAGTTGCCGTTGCCATTCTAAGCACTTTTCTATTATGTTTTGTAGAGTGAAGATCTGGTTTGTGCCTCCACTCCCTTTCTGAAAACCAGCTTGCTCTTTTCTGAGAACGCTATCAACTGTCTCTGATATAAGCTGGACTATGATCTTACACAATACTTTGCTTGGCATAGATAAAAGTGTGATACCACGCCAGTTATTACAGTCACTGAGAGTTCCTTTCTTTGGGATCTTCACTGTAACCCCATTGGTCCATTCATCTGGCACTTTTTCCCTTTCCCAGACTGATGTAAATAGAGGGACCAGGATAGGTGCTGCTAATTTAGGATTTACCTTGAACAATTCTGCATTCAAGTTATCCTTGCCAGGAGCTTTCCCATTTTTTAAGGATTTGATTGGTTGAATGATCTCTTCCTTAGTTGGGGTATCTGTGTTTTTCTGCCTCCTGGATGTTTGCTTCCTCCTTAGGTGGCTTCCTGTTCAGCAATTCTTTGAAATGTTCTGTCCAGCGCATTTCTTGTTCTTTTTTGGTTGTTAGTAGGTGTCCTTGTTTGTTCCTGATGAGAGTGTTTGTTGGTGTCTGCCGTTTACCACTGATAAGCCGCATCATTTTGTAGATGGTTCCTTGTTCACTACGAGCAGCTGCATCCTCTGCTTGTTTTGCCAGATTATCAATATAATGCCATCTGTCTGCTCTCACAAGGCATTTGACCCCCTGGTGTGCCTTGCTATACTGCTCGTGGTATTCGTCCTTTAGCTTCTGGGATTTTGTGTCTAAAACTTTTTTTTTCAGGGCTCATCTGGTTTCTATGGCGTTCCATGTGCTGGGTGTAATCCACTCCTTCCATCTCTTCTGCCTGTAGCCTAGACAGGCTTCACTGCTCTGTTTATAAATTGCTGTTACTTTGTCCCACTTGTTGATCTCCTCATCTGCATTCCCCTCCTCTTCATCAAGGTCTGCAAGTGCTTGAAACCTGTTCTTTAACTGAGAATGAAGGCTTTCTGTATTTCAAGGGACTTTAGCTTGTCAATATCATAACGTCTATGTCCCTTGTTCGGTGGACCCACACTTCTCAGTTTTAGCTTGATGGAGGAGGTCGCTACCAACATCTGCACCCCTTCTCAATTTAACATCTGTCAGTGAGCGTCACCATTTGCCATTGATCATGAATGGTCAATCTGGTTCTTATCTCTGCCATTTGGAGAACACCATGTCAGCATGTGAATTTCATGATGTTTAAATAGGATTCCGCCAATGACTAAGTCATTCATATTACAGAAATTAAGAGACCTTTCTCCGTTTTCATTCATAGTGCCACACCTATGTCTTCCCATTGCTCTGTCTTTGTTTGTGTTGTCCTTACCGACTTGGCATTCAGGTTTCCCATGATGATAGTTAGGTCGTGGCGTGGTACTCTCTCTAACTCTGCCTCTAGTGCAAGGTAGAATTTGTCCTTTACTTCTTCATCACTGTCATTTGTCGGAGCATAACACTGAATCAGGGTGATATTATTATGTTTCCCTTTCCATCTGGCTCTCATAAGTCTGTTGCTGATGGATTTCCATTCAAGCAGGGAATGCTCCACTCCCTTCTTCAAAATGATGGCAACACCCTCATGGTGTTGTCCATCATCCCATCCAGAAAACAGCAAAGTTTCTATTGAGGCGGAATCTTTCTGTTCCGGTCCATCTGCTCTCGCTGACACCTAGGATGTGTAAGCTGTAGTGTCTCATCTCTGCTGTGACCTGAGCTAGCTTCCCTGCTTCGTACACGTTCCAAAAACCTACCAGGAGCAGAAAGCCCCCGCCGACACAGACTCTGTGGATCGTTCATGCATGCAAGCTGTCCCGCCACGACAAGGCACAGACACCAGAGGACAGAGGAAGACATCAGGGATATTGTAAAAAACGGTTACTCACCTTCTTGTAACTGTTGTTCTTCGAGATGTGTTGTTCACATCCATTCCAATCAGGTGTGCGCGTGTCGTGTGCACGGTTGTCGGAAACTTTTACCCTTAGCAGCTCATGTTGGATTGGCTAGGGAGCCCCCTAGAGTGATGCCTTCATGGCACTCAATATATGACCCTGCTGACCTGACCCCCCTTCAGTTCCTTCTTGCTGGCTACTCTGACGCAGGGGAAGGAGGGTGGGTATTGGAATGAATGTGAACAACACATCTTGAATAATAGCAGTTACAAGAAGATGATTAACTGTTTTTTCTTCGAGTGCTTGTTCATGTCCATTTCAATCAGGTGACTCCCAAGCTCTCCCCCAGAGGTGGGGTTGGAGTTAAGGAATCACTGATTGGAGAACTGCCCTGCCAAAAGCTGCGTCCTCTCTAGTATGCTGGGTGATGACATAGTGGGTGGTAAACGTGTGCACTGAAGACCAGGTTGCCGCTCTGCAGATCTCCTGGATGGGCACCTGGTCCAGGAAAGCGGTGGACGAGGTTTGAACTTGTGCCGAGTGGGCCGTAATAGCTGGAGCTGGGACCTTAGCGAGATTGTAGCAGGTATGCATGCAGTCAGTGATCCAGGAAGAAATGCGTTGTGAGGAGACCGGAAGCCCCTTTAAGCAGTCTGCACGGCTACAAACAGTTGGTTCGACTTCCTGAAAGGCTTTGTGCGCCCAGTGTAGAATGCTAGTGCTCTCCGCACATCTAGTGAGTGAAGCCTCTGCTCCTGCACATTAGCATGTGGCTTGGGATAGAAGACTGGTAGAAAAATGTCTTGGCCAATGTGGAATTGGGATACCACCTTGGGCAGGAAAGCTGGGTGCAGCCTGAGTTGTACTTTGTCCTTAAGGAAGGCTGTGTATGCGGGGGGTTGGAGGTTAGCGCTTTTAACTCGGACACCCTCCTGGCTGATGTGGTGGCAACCAGGAATGCCACCTTCCACGAGAGATACAGAAGGAAGCATGTAGTCAGTGGTTTGAATGGGGCCTCTGTTAGCCTCGAGAGGACCAGGTTGAGATCCCAAGCAGGCACTGGCAATCGGGACTGTGGATATAGCCTTTCCATGCCTTTCAGGAAATGGCCCACTATAGGGTTGGCGAATACTGAGCGCCCCAACTCTCCCAGGTGGAACGCCGAGATGGCCACGAGGTGTATCCTGATGGATGATCCCGCCAAACCTTGCTGCTTCAGATGCAGTAGATACTCCAGGATGAACGGTATAGATGCCTGAAGTGAAGGTGTGCTATGCTGCTCACACCAGCACGAGAACCTTTTCCACTTAGCTAGGTAAGTGGCCCTGGTGGAATGTTTCCTGCTACCAAGCAGCACCTCCCTCACCGATTCTGTGCATTGGAGCCCCATTGGGTTTAACCATGAAACTTCCAAGCCAGGAGATCGAGGGACTGGAGGTCCGGGTGAAGGAGGCGACCGTGGTTCTGTGTGATCAGATCAGGGTAGAGCAGCAGTGCGATCAGGGTGTCCACGGTGCTGGGGAGTGGTGCTGCGGTGAGGGCAAGCAAGAGTGGTGCTGGGGATGGTGCTGAGCCGGGGACTGGGAGCACCGCATCATAGTGGGCTTGCCTCTAGACCTGGGGTGGGCAAACGTTTTGGTCCGAGGGCCACATCTGGATATGGAAATTGTATGGCAGGCCATCAACGCTCATGAAATTGGGCGGTGGAGTGAGAGAGGGGGTGAGGGCTCTGTGGTGGGTCCAGAAATTAGGAGTTCAGTGTTCAGGAAGGGGCTCTGGCCTGGGGCAGGGCATTGGGGTGCGGGTGGTGGTGGTGAGGGCTCTGGGGTGGGGCTGGGGATGAGGGTTTGGGGTGCAGGAGTGTGCTCCGGGCTGGGACCAAGGGGTTTGGAGGGCAGGAGGGGAATCAGGGCTGGGGCAGGGGGTTGAGGCGTGGGAAGGAGGTCGGGGTATAGGCTCCAGGCGGTATTTACCTCAAGAAGCTCCCAGAGGCAGAGGCACATCCCCCCTCTGGCTCCTATGAAGAGGCGCAGCCAGGCAGCTCTGCACGTTGCCCTGTCCACAGGGACCTCCCATTGGCCATGGTTCACAGCTAATGGGAGCTGCGGGGACGGCACTTGGGGCAGGGGCAACATGCAGAGCCCCTTGGCTGCCCCTACATGTAGGAGCCGGAGTGGGGACATGCCACTGCTTCCAGGAGCTGCGCAGAGCCAGCCCCCGACCCCACTCCCTGACTGGAGAGCCGGAGCGGGGCAAACCCCAGACCCTGCTCCCCAGTTGGAGCTCAAGGGATTAAAATGTCTGAAGGGCCGGATGAGGACCCACGCCATAGTTTGCCCACCACTGCTCTAGACGGTACCGGTCTCATCGGTACCGGAGGCTTGTCCTTTAAAGCCGGGGGCTGTGCCGCCGTCATCGCTATCAAATCTCTGGCAGCTTCAAAGGTGTCCAGGTTGGAAGGTGGCTCTATCACCTCCACCTGGCACTGGCCCGCTGGAGAGTTGCTGTGTGCCAGACTCAATGTTCCTGTCTGGGGTACCGAAGTCAACAGTACCAACTTGCGCTGTCTTGGCATTGGGTCCTTTCTAGGGTGCCCTTGTGCATCCCCTGACTGACCCGCTGCTTTCAGGGCCGGTGAGTGCCCCCTTTCGGCCTTCTTGTGTCGCTTGTGCGGCACTGGGGAAGTTGAGTGGTGCCAGCCCGTTGATCATGGTTGCGGTGCCGGAGAGCGCCAGTGCCGAGTGTCTCTTGTGCTAGAGTCCTTCCTTAGCACCATGTTGCGTACAGATGCCGGAGCACTCCATACGGATGCGCTCGGTGCCAGATCCTGGCACTCTGCAGCCGGTTGCCGGCGAAGAGTGGACTCCATTAAAAGCTGTTTCAGGCGGAAGTCATACTCTTTCTTTGTTCTTGGCCAAACAGTTTTACAAATTCTGCACCTTTCAGTTTGGTGCGCCTCCCCCAGCCACTTTAAGTAAGAGTCGTGGGGGTCACTTATGGCCATAGGCTTATTACAAGTGCTGCACGGCTTAAAGTCTTGGGCTTGTGTCATGGCCCAGAGCCCAGGAAAGAGATAGGGATTGGGAAGGCACCCCATTCCCCACCTACTATCTAACTAACTATATACAATAAACTTCTAATAAAACTAAACACAAACTAGATCTAACAAGAAAGCTAAGGGAGCACTTGCTGAGCAAGCTGAGCACTGTTCCAACGGACGATAAGAAGGTACTGAAGGGAGGTCGGGTCGGCAGGGTCATATATTGAGCGCCATGAAGGTGCCACTCCAGGGGGCTCCCTAGCCGACCTGACAGGAGCTGCTAAGGGAAAAAGTTTCTGATGATCATGCTCTGCATGTTGCCCCCGCCCCAAGTGCTGCCCCCGCAGCTCATGCACACACCTGATTGGAATCGATGTGAACAAGCACTCGAAGAAGAACTAGATCTTTACCCTGGTGTAACCATCATCAGCTTTAAGCAGAGGTCATGATATTCCTGTCTTATAAATGGAGAGATAGATCAACTCACAGGGCCAAGTCACCTAGATTCATGTACCCAGTGGATTTCCAAAACACCCTGCTGAAGAATTTTGCCCAGGCCACAAATCATGCATTGATGGTCTGGTAAAATACAACCATTCACACACTGGCTCCCAAATTATCACTCCCTCCACATCAGTCCCACAGCTTACTATGGTTTTCTGATGGCCTTTGATCATTGAAATCTAAGGGTTGAAGAATTTGAGCTCAACTGGCAGAAGATGTCTTCCTGAAGTTGACAGACTGTAGCAAAAGGAATTCATGCAGTCTTGCGCTAATGAAACAGAGAAATCCTATCTTTCCTCCACTATCGAAACTGCTAAATCTTGACCTGTGGAACTATTCTGGATAGTTGACAGTCTAATAAACCATGACTGTTCTTAGCCAGCTGCAGACCTTTGGACCTCACACTAGAAGGAACTCTCATCCTACTTCATAAAGGAAGTTAGGTGAAACTGTAGTAGTCTCTTTGGCCCTAGAGGAATCAAGTCAGATAGCAATCATTCCACTATATGTGATGGAAGTTGGCCCAATGGTGGAGGTAGAGGCCTTGAAAATAGTGAGAGATACTTGTTTCACTACTGTCACCTATGTTTGCAGATCATATTTTACTCCATAATTATCTTAGCTCATTATATCTTATTGGACAGAGATACAGTATATGTACAAAGCAACAAAGAGTCCTGCGGCACCTTATAGACTAACAGATGTATTGGAGCATAAGCTTTCGTGGGTACATGCGTCTGACGAAGTGGGTATTCACCCGCGAAAGCTTATGCTCCAATACAACTGTTAGTCTATAAGGTGCCGCAGGACTCTTTGTTGCTTTTTACCGATCCAGACTAACACGGCTACCCCTCTGATATTGTATATGTACAGTAGTACAACAGTCTTATTATGATGTAAGATATAGAGCAAATGTTAGACCATGAAGAGCATCATTAGACTGGCACCAAACTTGGTTAGATAACCTTTGAATAATGTCCAGCCTAAAGCCCGGCAATAAAAAGTCCCCTCTCTCACATAATCAGTTCAGTGTCCTGATCACATGTCCCAGAAAGCATCTGTCCCTTATGCCTGTTTGACTTTTTAAGTCCAAGTTACAAAACACATTTGCTATTCAAAACTACTCTTTGAAAATCAATGTTTTTAACGTGCATGAGTAATATTTATTTGTATTTTCTTTTTGTTTAGAACCATAAAAAGTGCCCATACCCAACCTCTGAGTGCTCTGCTAATTATTACAAATCTAATATAAATTTCATTCGGCTCATCACTTGTACCAAGCTCTGCAATGAATATTAAGTGGTCCCTGCGATTATCCATTTACAAAAAGGGTCCTCTAAAATACAAAGTTCACCATTATCACACTAATGGTAGTTACTTTGAGTCCACTTTATGTCTTGATTTAATATGCCTAATGATTCTCTCATACCTCTGAGGCAAACTTTGTGACTAGTTTAACTGCATGGTTTGTCCCAGCTGAGTTCCTCAGACTAACATTAACCAGCAATGCTTACTTCCCTCACCCCAACAGTACAATACAGATAAAATATCAAGTGGAAATTATTGCGTATAGAAGATGACAGAATTAAAACTAGATGAATTGGACCTACTTGTGTCCATGATTAGGTTACCGTACTGAGAACAACAAACTCATTATACTTAGGTCTATGAGCATTTGGTGGCAGTGACTTTTCACTCATTTCCTTGATAGGCTGGATTTGACTTGACAATCTAAAAATATAAATATTACTTTGAATTTCTGATTTTGTTAGAAAGTGGATTTTTTGGTTATCTTAAAATTAAGTTTTTAATTAAACTAATCATTTTTTCAAGAACTGAAAATAAGCAGGAAAACAGCAAAATCATGAATGCTTTGAGTTCTCTCTACTAGAGAGAGGCAGGTCAGAAGGTCTGACTGAATTCTGGTAGAGGATATTTTTGTGGTGAAGGTTGCTGAGTTTTGTGGTGAGAGAAAATTAGCAATGTGACCTAGAATTCTTGTTCTCTTGTTTTATGCAGTGGTCAAAGCAGTTAGTTTCTTTAGCCTCATAAAAGCTTTCAAAGTTTAGTCAAGATTTAAAATTTTTGGCTGGAAGCATGATAGAAGAAAGAAGGGAGATCAAAGGTGCCGTGAGGTAATGCTCCCAATTTAACTTATAGGGGGGCTAAATTCTGGCCCTATTGAAGCCATTGATTTCAGAGGGATCAAGATTTCATCTAACATGGTTATAACCTGGGGCTACAGTGTGAGAGTCTCAGGAAGTGCATAAGAACATGTCCTGAGGCCTTATCATGGTATTAATTTTTAATCAAAACTCCCACCTGAAGCTAATTGGAACTTCTGCATAAAAACTAATGGAACAATATGTCTCTTTTTCAGAAAGTCCGTTATCTTATCAGGAGGGAAGGAAAAGGTGTCTAATATTGTCTTTAACTCTGCAGAGTTTTAAGAATAAGTTTCCCATTTAGATCTAGATGAACAATGATTTATAAGGGATTTATTCTGTGGGGCTACTCATGCAGTCTCTGACTTCAATGAGAGTTTTGCCATTAGCTATAACTGGAGACAGATTGCGCTCTCTACATTTAGCAACCACCATATGCAGCTTTAATTTTTTAAAATAAAGCTACTGTTTTAATATTAAAGTTCAATGGACATAGGATTAATTGTGCCAATCTCTAAAGGGATTTTATTCAAATAGTTTTCTAATTAGAGGGTTGCACTGACTAAAAAAGGGGATAGAGAATAAGATGGAGAATATATTATTGCCCTTATATAAATCTATGGGACACCCACATCTTGAATACTGTGTACAGATGTGGTCTCCTCATCTCAAAAAAGATATACTGGCACTAGAAAAGGTTCAGAGAAGGGCAACTAAAATGATTAGGAGTTTGGAGAGAGTCCCATCTGAGGAGAGATTAAAGAGGCTAGGACTTTTCAGCTTGGAAAAGAGGAGACTAAGGGGGGATATGATAGAGGTATATAAAATTATGAGTGATGTGGAGAAAGTAGATAAGGAAAAGTTATTTACTTATTCCCATAATACAAGAACTAGGGGTCACCAAATGAAATTAATAGGCAGCAGGTTTAAAACAAATAAAAGGAAGTTCTTCTTCACACAGTCAACTTGTGGAACTCCTTACCTGAGGAAGTTGTGAAGGCTAGGACTATAACGGTGTTTAAAAGAGAACTGGATAAATTCATGGAGGTTAAGTCCATTAATGGCTATTAGCCAGGATGGGTAAGGAATGGTGTCCCTAGACTCTGTTTGTCAGAGGGTGGAGATGGATGGCAGGAGAGAGATCACTTGATCGTTACCTGTTAGGTTCACTCCCTCTGAGGCACCTGGCATTGGCCAGTGTCGGTAGACAGGATACTGGGCTAGATGGACCTTTGGCC
Organism: Trachemys scripta elegans; assembly: GCF_013100865.1. Taxonomy (NCBI): domain Eukaryota; kingdom Metazoa; phylum Chordata; order Testudines; family Emydidae; genus Trachemys; species Trachemys scripta. Next base: position 90,975,942 of record NC_048302.1, read on the forward strand.
TGACCCAGTATGGCCGTTCTTATGTTCTTATGTATGTTCTAAAAGAGTAATTTCATTTCTTTTGAGATAGGGGGTCACGTATGAAAAAGAATGTTCATGAGTGGGTTCTCATGGCTAGAAGCTAAGGAGACTGTGTCTGAAGTCTAGCATTATAAAGGAGAGCTTCATAAGTGGGGAGGGGTATAAAGTGTAGTAGCCAATTACTGCATTTGTATTAAGTCACTTTCTTCTACTTCACCACAAAGAGGTTTAGTGGTCTGCGAAGCTGAGGGGGAATAGAGTAGCAAACTTGCACTTTGGAAGTTGGTGGCCATTAATTAATAAGTCTTGTTGAAGGAATATCTTGAGCCAGAGAGGAGGGAATTCAGATTTAACTCCCAACATTTAATTTTTTCCCGGTGTTTTTATCATCTCCAAAACATTAAATAATGGTCAAGTGATAAAGCAGTGCAAATTACTTGGATTGGTTTGGCACACAGCGGATGTGAAAACTGAGTAACCTAGATGCTGAAAGGGTAAAAGGTGGTGAATCAGGAAACACAACCATTTTTATAGGTGGCACAGGTAGTGAGGTAAGATGTTTATCTGCAGAGGCAGTTTTCTCTTACTCCCTGAAGTTAGATACTTATCCTGCTGCAGTTGCATTGACATATCATTTACATTCCTTTTGCACATCCATTGCGTGCCAGATTGGTGTGAAGGAGTTCACAGAAGGGAGGGAGTTCTGGAAAAGATAATGCAGTCCCAGGCTGTATCATCTTCTTCAAGGAATTTCCATGGGGCCAGAGAAGAAAAACATTATATATCCTTCTAGCCTCTCACCCAGGTCACCCAAACACCCCTAGCGAGGCCCCAACAGGGCAGAGAGGCCTCTCCAGGGTACAGAAGAATAGGTGTATGGTATCAGGGCCCTGGCTAAGCTTCTCTTTCAAAGCGAAGAGATGTGTATGCAAAGAGCTTGGTCATGCACATACAGATCTAGAGGGGCAACCTAGCCCACTTTTTTCACCAGAATTACATAATATTTTGAACACTATGACTTATAGTGTTTGCAGATTCAGGCCCTAACATTCTAATTTGACTGGTCTGTCAGTTGTCAAGCTGAAATACTGGTAGTACAGTTAAAACCTGTAAAAGGGACCATTACAAAGTATCTATCAGAGATTGTTTCTGTACCAGGTGTTACATGATTCAACACATTATTTTTTCATTCACACTAATATATGGGTTCATACGGACAGTACAGTTCAGTGACAGAGAGGGCAGGTGGGATGCTGATATAAATAATAAAGAATTGTTAAAAACAACTTCCTGGTTTAAAAAAAAAATCCCAGGTTTTGCTAAGTGCAAAGTATTTCTAAATACTGTAAAGGACACTGGAGTCTGGCAGCTTTGTAGTAAAAAAAAGTAATAGTTTCACTATCTGCCTTTCTGTACTGAAAGTTGAGATTACTAATTACCTAATTCCGTTTTTTTAATGTTGAGAAAAAAAACTTGTTTATCTTTGTTGTAGAATATTTATAGATTTATCTGGACTTAAACATCCTGTCATTCTTCCTGATGCCTGACCACTGAAGTATAACTTTTGAGACACAATTTCTCTGCCTGCTTTCTTTGTAACTGCTAGCAGGCTAAAAATAACAGGGTATTAAAAGAGTGTCTTAGACATTCAGGTTTTCCATGAGTATATAACTGTTATAGTTATCATTTATTATATGTGGTACAGGTAGTGACACCTCAAGTAAAGGTTACCTTACACTTTCCATTAAAAGACTGTGTTTTCAGTTGCTTATAATTTTGCCAAATTTTTACTATTCAGGATGAAATTTTCCATGCCAGGTTTCTGCCTCAGGCTGAATTTGTTGTGAAAGTTTTAGCAAAAGTGTTTCAGCCATTTCTGAGAATGAAATTAGGGAAAATATGTTGTTTTGCTCATATTAACAAATGAACTGAATTATTTTTTTAGATGCTGTAGCCCCTCCATGCTATGGAACAGGGACTTGAAATTTAGCTGTAGGTGTGGACTCTCTGCTAGGGTTGGTGCCTTTTGCTGTTCCCAAGAAAAAACATCCAAATTTGGCCAAGATATGGACCCCTGAAAAAATTCAGTTTGCACATACTCAATAGAGACTTAGGGTTTTGCTGCTAAATTCTGAGAAGATTCTGTGTGCACTGAGCATGCTTCAGCCCCTCACAGCTCCTATGTGCAAACCATCCCCATAGAGCAACTTAGCATGCTTCAATGGTCAACCTAAGGCTGCAGGGGCTAAGCAGGAATTTTCCTGCAATGGTACTCTGGACCAATGTGGTCCTGGGCACCAGAACTGAGAGCAGGGAAATTGTCTCTCCTGTCCTTTCAGTGCCCTCCTTGTTGTCACCCAAGCAATGAGGAGGAACCAACCTGATTTAGAATGCAGAGGGGTGAAGAATGGGAGGATGTGGACGTGAGGAAAGGGGCTTCCAGAAGTTAGAGAATGGGAAGAAGCAGAGGGGGAGGGATGGCAGTAACCGTAAGCAAGGAGGAGCAGTAGGAGACAGGAGAAAGTGGGGGACAGGAGCAGGTGGGGTTGGACAGGAGCAAAAGGGGAGGGTGGGGAGGAGTATGGGGGGTATATAGACAATGAGTGTGGGGAAGAGGGCAGGAGCAGAAGGGAAGGGGACAAGAATCAGGGGGCATTAGGGGTGGAGGACAGAGGTGTCTATAACTACCAGATTACATTCCTCTCCAGAATCTGGAATTGAACCCAGGAGTCCTGAGTCTCTACCTTCCTCTACTGTTAGCAAATAGCTGTGAAACCCTCTGGCAACAGTGTGTGTCTCATCCCTATTACTGCCTGATCCACATAGCAGTGGTCCCCCAAACTACTACTACCAGTTGCTCTGTTAGCTCAAGTGGTAGAGATCTGTGCAGTGAACTTAAAGAGACAAACCTTTGATGCTAATTACAAAGATCCAAACCTGCTGATGACCCAAGAGGGGGATCAAAATAGTTCCATATGACAGAATTTCAGTTTTTCTTTTTTGTTTGTTTGTTTTAAATTGGGAAATTACATATAATAAACTACTGGTACATTAAGGTTGGTAGTCAACCACACAAAAGTTAGGAAATTCATACCTAAGGTTGCTCATGCAACCTTAATTTGGTCCCCTTGTGCATATGCATAACATAATATTTAATTATATGATAAAACAATTTTTTTTTACTGGACCCCGTCTCTGTCAGTGCACAGGATTCATCGTACTCTGGGAATGAATCAGGGTGGTACAACAAATGAGACTTGGTATGAGCCCTGCATCATTTTTTGTAGAAGTTGGAAGGTGTGTAGTGAATGAGGCAGGGAACAGCAGGAAGAGAAGGGATAGTTTGATGGTTAAGGAAATTTAATTACACCCTGGAGAACTGGATTCTGTCCCTGCCTCTGCCACAAAGTTTCTATGCTAGACAAGCCCCTTAAATCAGAATGTTTACAGTTGGCCACTAATTGTGTGTTCCTCATTTTCTGGGTGCCAAATGTGAGACATTTGGGGCCAGATTTGCAGAAGTGCTGAGCACTCATAACCGCACCTGGAGTCTGTAGGCACTGTCTTTTGAATATATGTGTTATAAAAATGTTAAGCACTATGGAAAATTAATGCCTAGTTGTTTCATGTTGGGCAACCAAAATTAGTGGACACTTGAGAATTCAAAAATGCCAGCCTTGCTCTGAGACTTTTAGGGATGTTTATGAAAAAAATTAGGGAACTTTCTTGGACCAGTGGCAAGTGCCAAAGGTGCAAAGCCAAATACAGATAGGAGTCTCGGGTAGGTGCATTGAAAGGCTGCAGTGCATTTTAGAGGCACTTCTGTGCATATCACAGTAATAACAAAAGTGATACAAGCTGAAGTAACTTTTTACTTAGTAACATCAATAGCGATGACCAGGTCCAACCATGGTAGTGGCCACCCCTTTGCAAGCACCATACAGGTTGCTTGCTTGGCCTTTCACAGGATTATCTTGTCTGGATTTCTCAATTGGCAGGGTTGACCGAGTATGTCCACTTTGATGATCATCAGTGATTCCAAACCTTTATCACCAAGATTTGGTCTGAGCTCAGTTTGTTTCTTGCGCACAAGAGAAAATGCTCTTTCTGAGTCAGAGTTCCTGTTAGTTATTGGAAGGGTTACTTTCATTATCCAGGCCAGAACATCATAGAGTCCATTATCTGCAATATGGTATGCTGCTGTTTATCACAACTGATGCACATCAGAACAGATGATGGCATGTTATCAACCTGGTACCGAGCAAACTGCTCCTGCTTTGTGTCTTGCTGTAATTGATCCTTCAGCAGAGGTGGAAGCTGCTGCACGAAGAATGCAGTATCATTGTATGTAGCCGTCATCCTGAATTCACCGTTAGCTACTTCTGCATGTTGTAGTATAGGATCAAGCAGCGGCAGTTTCTGCACTATGTATGTGTCCACCTCTCGGTATTACCGATGAACTCACTAGAAGAATGGCTCCAAGGCTCTGTTTGTTAGCCTCACGGTGTTCTCTGAAGGTGAAGCAGGACTTGATGACTGCTGAGAGTCTGAGTTGTCTCTGATAAAATCATGTGTCATAATATCCTTGCCATCCTTCTGATTAGAAATGAGGTTGTAGTCTACTTCACTTTGCTTCTACAATCACTAATGGCTTGGTAATTTGACAAGAAGTTCTTTCAGAAGACTGAACAGCTGTTGTCTTGGTATCTGAATCAGAGATTCCTCTTTTTGCGTTTGATGTGTTTAGTTTGTCAAAGATCAGGATCCTGTAGTCGAAAAATAGGCAATAAAGTTTGTGAAAAAATAAACGTGTCTTATATTATCACAAAAACTTTCAATGCCAAGTTCTGCAGTTTGTTTTGGCACAGTGATGGTGTCCAATGTCAGTTTAGTTAATTTGTCATGTTTGGCATCAGCAACCTTCTTGGTAGGCTTGCTATTGTGATGATCTTTTTGGATGATCCTTGTTTTGCTGTGGCGGTTTTGACATTGATGACTGGCTGTTGGTGGTGGCTACACCTAATTGATTTTTGCTGATGTTGCTGATCTCTGCTCTGCATGATTTTCAATAGATTGTCACTTATAGTCTGGTCTTGTTGGCATGTCACCTTAGCACACAACTTATTGGCACCGGTGTCAGTTTTATGTTGCTGCAAAGGAGGACGGTGCAGATTGACAGGCATAGATTTGCACTTGGTGCTGCATAAATGAACTTCTTTGGACTTAGCTGCTTCAGTCGGAAGAATGTAGTTAGTAGTTCCTACTGCTGGATGAGCCGAGTCAGACATAGGCCAAGTGACAGCCGGTGTGTGCTTGTGTGCTTCAGTATCTTATGGACTTCTACGTAGGACAGCTTCTGACAAAATGAGCTCCCAGTGATGCTTGGTGCTCTTGTCAATATAATAGTAGATATCAATCAGTTCATCTGTGGTGGCAGAGAGGACTTCACACTTATCTCAGCCATGATGTGCACCAGGTGATATGGGCAACCCACAAGAAAAACAGATGATGTTGCTCTCAAGTAAATGCTGCAATAGCCTTGTGCAAGACCATCATGACAGAAGCAGTGTCACTTCCAAAAGTCAAACTGTTTAACACAGGAATTTTCCTGGCCTCCATATTTTAATTCAAAAGCTTTAATTCCCAACCTGTACAGCAACAAGGTGATCACTTTACCTTTGCTGTCATCAAAATGTTGAATAATGAGTGGGAGCAGTTTGCTGATGCCTGCATCATTGCTGCCATCAGTGGCTAGAATAAACGAGGAATGATGCATGCTTTCTGCTAGGCAGTTCACACCGTCATTTGCCATCTCTTTGATAATTGCTGTCATCTTTATGTACACCTAGGCATATTTCTTGGTGACTTCTGAGTCAGGAAAAGCAGTTTTCCGCAGCCTTTTATTAATAATATTCCATTTGGTTCAGGGTTTGAATGGTGTGTGGTAAATAATGCCTGGAGCCACACACTGAATGAGGAGGATAAAAATATTTTGAATAACTACTTATTCATTGAACGAGGCAAGGGTTCTGTAGAGAAAATACTATGTGATCTATGTGATACTATGTAATTAAAGACTGTGTCATGATGCATATGAACAAAGGGGCTGAATTAAGACTGCACAGGCACCCTTGGCATTCCATAACTTTTGAATGTTTGACTTTGCAACCTTAACATTCTTTTAACAAAGTTACATCACAAAAACTATGTATTATTTTGATGACTATAACACCCAGAGACTCCAAATAGATCAGGTACCGCCACTTTGGTGGGTGCTGCACAGATACACATTAAAATAGTTCCTGGTTTACACCATTTTAATTAGTGAGCTGAATAAACCAAGCCTGCTCAGATACATGGTAATGAATGACCCACGCACACCATGATGTAGTGGGAAGTGCTGAAAGCTCTTCAGCTGCTAGTTCCTATAGGCCAGGGCAAACTACGCCCTTCAGGGCTTTGGATGTGGCCCGTGGGATTGCCCCCTGTGGCCCCTTGGGCCCCGTGCTGCTCTCAGAAGGGGCCGGCACCGAGTCCCTGCGGCCCCCGGGTGGGGGGCAGAGGGCTCTGTGCGTTGCCCTTGCCTCTAGGCACCGCCCCCCGCAGCTCCCGTTGGCTGGGAAAAGGGAACCACAGCCAATGGGAGCTTTGGGGGAGATACCTGGAGGTGCGGCAAGGGCAGTGCACGTGGAGCCCTCTGTCCCCCTCCCCCAGGGGCCGCAGCGCTTCCTGGAGTGGTGCGGGACCAGGGACAGGGCAGGCATGCAGGAAGCCTGCCCTGGCCCCAGTGTGTACCGCTGCCACCCCAGAACCGCTTTAGGTAAGCAGCACCGGGCCAGAGCCCGAACCCCTCCTGCACCCGGTCCCCCAACTCCCTGCCCTAAGCCCCCTGCCTGCACCTCGCACCCCTCCTGCACCCGGTCCCCCAACTCCCTGCCCTAAGCCCCCTGCCTGCACCTCGCACCCCTCCTGCACCCCAACTCCCTGCCCTGAGCCTCCTCATACATCCTGCACCCCAGTCCCCTGCCCTGAGCTCCCTGCTGCACCCCTGTGCACCCAACCCGCTGCCCTGAGTCCCCTCATATACCCCGCACCCCTCCTCTGCCCCAATCCCTTGCCCTAAGCCCCTTCCTGCACACCGCATCCCCTCCCACACTCCGCACTCCCTCCCGCACCCCAAGTCCCTGTCCCAGCCCTGCATACGATTTCCCCACCCAGATGTGGCCCTCGGCCCAAAAAGTTTGCCCACCCCTGCTATAGGCTATAGGACTCTATGAGCTAAACACAGAACTAAATCTCTGCCCCTCCCAGAATGACATGTGGCCCAATTCTTTCTCTTCAGTTCATAATAGGTTTGAGGATACAGCAAGTTTATATGTATATACTCTCAGGTCTATAAGAGATATTTCTTAAACTACTTGTACTGAGGCTAGATTCTAGTCTTACTTTTACATCAGTTTTACACTTGTGTAACTCTGTTACCTACTCACAATTTACTGTAGTAGTAGAATTAAGCCCAGAGACTCTTTTTTTCTAGAGTGACCCTCCTGGTATATAGTTCTGCTGTAAGGAGACAACTTCCAAAAAAGCATAAATATATATTCTTGCTTTGGAGAGTTGAAGTCTTGGAAAGTAGTGTCTTTTAGTTTATTGAACAAATGTCTTACAGAATGCTATAGAATAAAGTAAAACTTTGAAGTTTTGTTTCACTGTGGGCTTGTCTACACCAACACTTAGTTCATGGCAAACTGGGATGTAAATCTATTCTGTATTAGCCCACCACACACAAAGTATCCCTGTGAACCCTGCTGCCACACACTAAAAGGCCTAGTGTATTTCAATCTATTAACGTTTCAAAGTGGGGTAGATTTACATTTCAATTTGCTGTGAATGATATGTTCATGTAGACAAGCCCTTAGATAACAGTATCATAAAACTACAGGTGTTTAACCTACAGAGTTTTGCATCTGTTCTGTTCACTGATTGTAAAAATATTCAGATGGACACTACCTAGACTGTAATTGCTCTGTGCATCTTTGCTTTCTTTATAGTAGTTTGAATCAAATTATTTAAAGCAAAGAACCTTAAATTTTATATTCTTCAACACAGCTGGCTATGAAAAAAATGATATGACCTAAAGAGTACATGATTACAGACTCATAGACTTTAAGGCCACCAGGGACCACCATGGTCCTCTAGTCTGACCTTCTGTGCATCACAAACCACAGAACCTCAGTCACTCCCGCAACAGGCACATAATCTCTGGTGTTGCAACCCTATAGCACATTTCTCTTTTGCTCCACAATGGATCACATATGGGATTTTTGCTTGTTCTTTTCAAACAGAAAAAATACAGAAAGGGATCTGTTGATATTGCAAAAATCAAGTGTGTTGAAATTGTGAAGAACGATGGTGCCATTATTCCCTGTCAAAATAAATATCCATTTCAGGTAAGTTCATTTGGTTTATTTAAAATGTAATAATCTGTTTTTCAACATAGCTCAGTTATTTTATATTTGTTATTTATCTTGTAGTTTGCTTCCGATGACTTTAATGAAGTTTCTTCAGATACTGGGCCTGATTTCTCTTTCACTTTCACCTGTTCTAAATAATTTCAGTGTAGCTAATCCAATTGACACTAGTGTCAGGGAGAATCAGGTCCATTTAGTTTTTTTAATTGAACATATGTTTTGGAATAATTCAAAAAGTTTGTTTACTTCATTTAATTTCACAATGGAAGGAAAGGGCTCAGAAGGGAAAAGGAAAAGTTTAAACAAATTATTTTGGGTCAGATTCTCTCTCATTTGCAACAGTGTAAATCCTAGTGAAGTATTAGAGGGGTAGCCATGTTAGTCTGTATCCACAAAAACAATGAGGAGTCTGGTGGCACTTTAAAGACTAACAGATTTATTTGAGCATAAGCTTTCGTGGGTAAAAACCCACTTCCTCAGCTTATGCCCAAATAAATCTGTTAGTCCTTAAGGTGCCACCGGACTCCTCGTTGTTTTAGTCCTAGTGAAATTACTCTGGATTTTAACTGGTATAATTGAGAATCTGGCCTCTTCTGCCTAACAGTAATACTTACTTTTTACCAATGAAAGCAAGAAAGATAAAAAATGCCAATGCAGATGAAGAAGACAGTGCAAGAAGTTATCTAGGGCAATATGGAATCATAAGAAGTTGTAAAGTGACATGTACAGATGGACATTTGATTACAATACGACACTAGTTAATTTTTTTTTAAAGAAAACCCAAGGGTGAAGAATAAAACAAAAGACATGGCCAAGCAAATGGTTAAAGAAAGACTGTGACTATAACATATATTTTTAAATTCCTTATTTGTCCTATCAACAGCAATTTAGATTATTAAAAGTGAAAGAATTTTTAAGTCTAATTTTTCACCATTTATGCTTTTTGCATTTCACTTATTTTGGATGATGAATACAGATTTGTTAGTTTTGCTGAGCCTATTAGCCAAGAAATATTTGTTTTACACTAGATGGTATTTACTAAGAATCAAGTTTAAAATTATTGCCATATAAATGTTATTTATATTTCATTTGATTTATTTTCAGATTGTATATGATGCTAATACACTTTACATTTTTGCGCCCAGTGCACACAGCAGGGATCAATGGGTGAGGAATCTTAAAGAAGGTAAAGACAACTTCTTAAGGTTAATATGTGAAGCCGTTAAGAGGCAAGGCAATTGCTTGAACTAGAAAAAATGAAGCACAAACTTGTATGCTCTTTGTTTAATGGCCTATATATGTATTGGGACAGATTCTGCACTGGTTTATATCATACACTCAGGGGTGAAAGTAACTTAAAGGACTTACCGGTACGCCAGAGTCCTGAGCTGTGGGGGGGTCTCAACTGGAAGGGGCGTGGCCTCAACTGGAAGGAGCGGGACCTTTAGAGCCCCCAGCCCTTTAAATCGAGATTTAAAGGGCCCTGGGCTCCAGCTGCAGTAGTGGTGGCTGGGAGCCCCAGACCCTTTAAATCACTGCTGGAGCTACCAGTTGCAGAGGTGGCTGGGAGCCCTGGGGCTTGGGAACCATTTCAATCTCTGCCTGAGCCCTGCTGCCGGAACCCTAGGGTAGCAGCAGTGGCCGGGGGCTCGGGCGGTGATTTAAAAGGCCAGTGGCTCCCACCGCAGCGGAGCCTCGGGCCCTTTAAATTGCCGAAGGAGCCCCACGGGTCCCGGCTGCCACCCCTACCCTGGGGCTCCAGCAGAGGGGCTCGGGCGGCGATTTAAAGGGCCCGGGGCTCTGGCCACCACTACCGCCCCGGGCCCTTTAAATCGCCGTCGGCTCTGGCAGCAGGGCTCTGGCAGCGATTTAAAGGGGTGGTAGCGGCGGCCGGAGCCCCGGGCCCTTTAAATTGCCATCTGAGCCCTGCTGCCGGAGCCCTGAGGTAGCGTCGGCGGGGCTCCGGCAGTGATTTAATGGCCAGGGGCTCCCAGCCGCCACTACTGCAGTGGGGTCCTGGGCCCTTTAAATCGCCGCCAGAGCCCTGGGGATCCCGGCCACCTCTGCTACCCAGGGACTCTGGCAGCGGGGCTCTGGCTGCAATTTAAAGGGCCTGGGGCTCCAGCCACTGCTGGGAGCCCAGGCCCTTTAAATTGCCGCCTGGGGAAGCTGGGCCAGTACACCGTGCCGGGGCGAACCGGCTTACTTTCACCTCTGCATACACTACAACATTCTGCTTCAATCATGCCTCTGTAAATATGAAGTAACCTCAATGACATCACTGGAATTATTCTTGATTCGCACCGTCGTAATTGAAAGCAGAATTTGACCCTATGATGTTGCACAAGCTATAAGTCATCTTATCCATGTAGTTAATGTCACTGATCATGTACAGAAAATATAAATATTTATAAATGTAAAATATTATGAGCCTTATTCTCCTCTCACTTCCGCTGATTTTACACTAGTGTAACTTTAACTTTATCCATTAACTTTAATAGTTACTCCTGATTTACGTAAGAATCATAGGAATAGCCATACTGGGTCAGATCAGTGGTCCATCTGGACCAGTATCCTGTCTTCCAGCGGTGGCTGGTGCAAGATGCTTGAGAGGGAATGAATAGAAGAGGGCATTAAACTTACACTTGTGTGAGGAGAAAATGATCAGGCCCTGTGTATTCAACAGATTTGAGAGCTGATTTCCATAGGAAATTCTGTCATCTTCAAATGTAACCGGTTATTGTCATTTTTCAAGGAAAAACTTGTGTTTCATGCCTTTGGTGAAAGCTATAATCTTGCGCTGTTCAGGAGAGTTGGACTCAATGGCAATATTTCATACATTTGCCTTTTTAAAATTCTTTAAATTATCCTTATGTTATTAATAATATTAAGGTCAACTGACTAAAACTGTGGTTCTCAACCTTTTTGGGCTCAGGATCCATTTATAAACCTTGATGGCCTGTCACAACCCTGTAAATGGCTTTAGTGCAAAAAAATCTGATTTATTAAATATTTCTTAGCCACAATATACAATGCACATTAAAATAATACTAGTATTAACATAATTTAATACCAAACAAGTACACCATGGCAGCTTCTGTGACTCATGTCCTGTGGGTCTGGCTGGGCGTGGCTCCCTGCTCCGGGTGTTGTGACCTCCAGGGTTGTGGCTTAGCTCAGATTTGGCCCTGCCCCAAATGGGGGGCCAGCCAGGTCAAGTGTGAGTGGCACTGCAACCTGGCACATGGGGTCCCAACACCACTCACTGAAATTTGACCCAGCTGGTCTCCCGTCATCATGACAAAGGGCGACTAGGATAAACCTGAGAGGACCTGCAACCCTGTGCACCAGGTCCCAGTGCCTGGAGGGGGAGCTGAACCCAGCCAGACTTGCAGGATCAGATTCACAGGAACTGCCACTGAATGGTGAGTGTGAGTTCTGCAATCACCTCCCCTACATGTCCCCAGGACCTTCCATCCTCGGGGGCAGGATCCCCCCCCACCCCAGGCTTCCTATGTGATCCTTTGACACATTCTGGCAACCTAAATTTGGTTCACAAGAAACCCTGGTTCATTTGAGAAACCCTGGACTAAGACTTGCAAATGTACCCCCTTAGTAATATTACAGTCTGTTATCTGAAGGACCTTACCGAATTCACGGTCCATTTTGGTAAATTTCGTGGTCATAGGATTGTAAAAATAATCAATTTCAGATGTTTACACCTGAAATTTCACAGTGTTATAACTGTGGGGGTCCCAATCCAAAAGGGGATCGTGGGTGGGTGTGTTGCAAAGCTATTGTAGGGGGGTCATGGGATTGCCACCCTTACTTCTGTGCTGCTGCTGGCAGGGGTGCTGCCATCAGAGCTGGGTGCCAAGCTCTAAAGTCAGTGCCACTGCCAGCAGCAGTGCAAAAGTGAGGGTCACTCACCGGGTATGAGGGGATGGGTTACCATATGCCCAGGTTTTCCCAGCAGTGTCTCCACCCAGGTCAGGGGCTGACAACCACCCTCACTTCTGCGCTGCCTTCAAAGCTGGGCTCCCATCCAGCAGCCCTGGAGCTTCCTGCAACGGGAGAGGTTCCCAAAGATGGGTCTGACCTGGCTCCAGGAGCAACCTCTGTAGGGAAACAGGAAATCCCATCTCTCCCCAGCCTGGGCTGGGACTAGCAACTGTAGTTCATCCCATGGTAGAAGCCCCGGGTTGGGGTACACTCAGCCCTGCTCCTCCCCTACAATAGCCAGATTGCATGAAGGAGATCATATTTCATGATCGTGACACATTTTTCATGGCTGTGAATTTGGTAGGGCCATAATTATTTATATTGAGGTAGCACCCGGGAGCCCGGGACAGATCAGGACCTTGTTGTGCTACATTCTGTACAAACACAGAACAAAAAGATAGCTTGTAAAGTCCCTGGGGGCAGAAATTAAGAATATATGCTACAATCCTGTCATTTATCACAAGCTAAGAAGGGTCAGAACATGTAAGTCTTCTAATAAACAGCTACTGTAGGAAGTGCTATTTGTGATTCAATGGATAGCATTCTTATCTGTGAATCACACTGAACCAATTCTTCAATAAGATATCAGGAAGCACAGTGCTACTGTAGGTGCTATCTTTTGGATGATCTGTAAAACTGAAGTTTTGACCACTTGTGATCATTAAAGATCTCACAGCTACTTTTTGCAAGAAAAGGATTTGGTAACACTGGTAGGTTGGCCCACATTCTATCTTTGGCAGTTACATCTTGCCTATCCAAATTTCTCCTTGCAGTCTCACTGATATTATGCGTAATTTCCGGTCCTAAATTTTGTTTAGCATTTCTGTGCACTATTTAACAGTTGCTTCTTTCATCCAGCAGCAGACAAGTTTGGTGATAGGTGATATGATCCATACGAGTAGTTTGGATATCAGTTTAAACTGCTAAGGCGCTTTGAGACCTTTTACGAGCTTGTGCATTCTCTCACTTGCTGGCCCAAATGACGAGAGAGAGAGAGAGGAAAAACAAACAAACCTACGAGCACAGGGACGCACAAGCATGAGAAGGACTCTACAGTCTGGTGGTTAGCGCACTCAACCAGGTGTGAGACCCAGGATCCAGTCCCCCTGCTCCAGACATTCTAATTATTTATCCAGAGTGCAACAGCTTCAACTGGAGAGATTAATGAAGTCTCTCATCAGAATATCCTGTAGCCAAATGGTTAAAGCACTCCCCTTAGAGATGGCAAATCCTTTTCTTCCCACCCACTCCCCTCAGGTGGAGCATGGACTTGAACCAGGGGTCTCCCACATCCCAGGTGAGAACCTTAACCACTGGGCTAAAAGATATGAAGGAGGTCTTCCACTGCTGTTTTATGTGAACTCACCTGAGGGGACCAATCCAGCAGGTGGCTTCTCAAATATATACTGGATTGGACCCCATATGTGACTTGGGTGGCCAAACGAAAAGCCTATCTTCCTCTGGTTTGTAAATCACTCTTGGACACAGGCAGGGAGAAAGGTGCCTGAATACCTAGTGGGAGGCAGCAATGTGTATGCCCAGAGGCAGAAACATAGGTGCCTAGGGAACTTTTACTACAAAAACTTAGGCAGCAAGTGAGTTTGGGTGCCTACAGGGTTTGGCAGGTGGTTTTGTGCATCACAGTGGTGCCAAAACCAGGTCTTAGGCACCTAAAATAGGGAATTAGGTTCCCAGCTCCTTTTGTGCTTTCAAGTCTGTCATTCCATGCACTATAATCACAATTACTGCAGGCGCAGTAAAACATATGGCTATCTAGGAGTTTGTCTAAAAGGCCTGATGAAAAAATCAGCTTCTGCAGAATGTTGTCAGAGAGACCATCACTGCTGTGCACCAATTGCCCTGTGTCCCTGTCAAAGCAGACATGAGTTGGAATATTACATTAGTAATATTATGTATTGCTGTATTTTTAAAGGTAAACAGGGCTATTGATGGCACAGGTTAACGATGTTCAGACTTAAGTCTACAAAGTAGGTTCCTATGAGAGCAGCTCACATTACATCATGTTTGGCCTTTCTTCTGGGCTGTTTGCTGGCTGTACATTTCTGAAACTGAACCCCTCAGATTCAGAGCTTTGAAAAAACTATAGGCAGCAATACTTTGCTAATTAGATAATGCACTCAGTGGCATTACCACTGTGTCACATGTCAGGAAATCTTGAGATAGGCAATGCTGTTACTTTGATGCTCTTCATAATAAGGCTACCCTAAAATGCTGGACTCTTTCACCTAGCTCCATTAAAGTGAATTGTTAAACAATACTCTGGGCACCCAAAAGCATTCTTGTGGAGAAGTCATCCTGTAGCTTGATGAAATTATCACCTACATTATGACTGTATGATACCCATATTAACTTGAAATGAATCTCTCAAGAGTAGTAATATTGCAATAGGTACCAGAAGTAGTATTGATTATGCCCTTATGTTAAGGGTTATAGTATTTATGAATTAATAACATGAAATTATTTTTATTAGAACTCATACTATTTACCATTTACTTTTTATAGAAATAAAGAAAAATAGTAATATAATGGTAAAGTATCATCCTAAATTCTGGACAGAAGGAATTTATCAATGTTGCAGACAAACAGAAAAATTAGCACCTGGCTGTGAAAAATACAATCTTTTTGAAAACAGTAAGTACATAGGAAAAACATATCTCATCATTTTAGCTTGATTTTGTCTATATACTTATATGACCCTTATTATCATAGTATCTGAGCACCTTCCTTAAACAAATCTAATAAATCATGAGTGAACAGTGTAACATTGTTGCAAAAAAAGCAAACATTATTCTGGGATGTATTAGCAGAAGTGTTGTAAGCAAGACACGAGACTTCTGGTCTACTCCAGGGCTGCCCAGAGGATTCAGGGGGCCTGGGGCAAAGCAATTTCGGGGGCCCCTTCCATAAAAAAAAGTTGCAATACTATAGAATACTATATTCTTGTGGGGGCCCCTGTGGGCGGCCCTGGTCTACTCCACGCTGATTAGGCCTCAACTGGAGTATTGTGCCCAGTTCTGGATGCCACATTTCAGGAAAGATGTGGACAAAGTCCACTTTAATTGGAGAAAGTCCAGAGAAGAGCAACAGAAATGATTAAAAGTCTAGAAAACGTGACCCGTGAGGGAAGACTGAAAAAATTGGGTTTGTTTAGTCTGGAGAAGAGAAGATTGAAAGGAAACGTGATCACAGTTTTCAAGTACATAAAAGGTTGTTACAAGGAGGAGGGAGAAAAATTGTTCTCCTTAACTTCAGAGGATATGACAAGAAGCAATGGGCTTAAAATGCAGCAAGGGGGTTTAGGTTGGACATTAAGAAAAACTTCCTAACTGTCAGGGAGGCTAAGCACTGGAATCTCCATCGCAGATTTTTAAGAGCAGGTTAGACAAACACCTGCCAGGGATGGTCTAGATAATACTTAGTCCTGCCATGAGTGCAGGGGACTGGACTAGATGACCTCTTGAGGTCCCTTCCAGTCCTACAATTCTATGAGCCTGGTATTTTTATTACTTATACCAGTGTAAATGAAGAATAACTGTTGGAGTCAGTATAATTACACCAGTGTAAAAATGATAGAAGAAGAGAATCAGGACCAATATATGTAGGGAAATAGGACAAAATTTCCATAAATGTGTACACTAGACTTTGTGTGTCCAAACCCAAATTATGCCTAGCTGAACTCTGATTTCCATATACATGTTGCTGTTTGCACATGTAAATCATGGGTTTTGAATGCACAACAGTGTAGATGCAAACTGGCCCTAACTATAGTAAATACTACATCTTTATGTATAGGATTAATTTAGACCCTGATTCAGGAAAGCATCCATATTAAGGAAAGCACTTAAGCACGTGCTTAAGTCCAACTGAAGTCTGTGGACTTATTAGGCCTTAAATGGCAACAGTGAGACCTATTTAGAAATGTTTAAGGCCTGATTCATAAATTATGATTATTTATTATTTGTACTGTAGCTAGGGTTACCATATTTCAGCAAGCAAAAAAGAGGACAGGAGGCGCCCCGCCCCCGTCCTGCCCTAGCCCTGCCCCTGCCCCTCCCACTTTCCGCCCCCCTCAGAGCCCCCAACCCTCCCCCCACTCCTTGTCCCCTGACTGCCCCCTCCTGGGACCCCTGCTCCTAACTGCCCCCCAGAACCGCACCCCCTACCTAAGCCTCCCTGTTCCTTGTCCCCTAACTGCCCCTGCCTAAGACCCCCCCACCCTAACTGCCCCCCAGGACTCTACCTCCTACCTGTACCCTGACTGCCCAAAACCTTATCCCCCCCCCCCCCCCCCCCCCCCCCCCCCCCCCCCCCCCCCCCNTCTCTTGACTGCCCCCTCCAAAACCTCCCTGCCCCTTTTCCGACCCCCTAACCCCCTTGTTGTTGGCCTTCGCCTAATGTCTCTGTGAGCCGTTCGTCCCAGCAGGCTGGCTGGCAGGGGAGGAGGAGCAGGGGAGGAGCTCCAGACTGCTGGTGCGAACTGCCGGAGGCGATTTGCGAATGCAGGGAGGGAGGGAGGGAGTGAGCTCTGCTGCAGGGGAGGCGGAGGACGTGCTCTCTCTGGCTGTCGGAGCCCCATGTAAGTGACACCATCCAGCCGGCTGCCCTGTTAGCCGTGCGCTCTGCATGGGGCGGGGAAGTCTGGACATTTACAGATTCCCCCCGGACGCTATTTTTAGCTCAAAAAGCCGGACATGTCCGGGGGAATCCGGACAAATGGTAACCCTAACTGTAGCATCAAAAGGCCCCAATCAGGATCATGGTCAGCCTGATTCTGCTAGGCACTATACAAACAGGAAGATAGTAATCCCTGCCCTGACATATGTACAGTGGAGTCCTCCAAGCTAAATAGGACTTGAGTTTTTACTGTAAAAAACAAACAGAAAAAAATGCCTCTTTTTGGGTGAAAGAGCAGCGACAGCGAACAGACATAAATCTTTTCAAGCCTTCTCTCTATATCATAAATATACAAAAAAGGGCTCAAGCACAGAGTTTTTCCCATGCCTCTGAGTATCTCCTGAAGTCATCAGGAGGGAGATCATCTCCTATTCACCACATAAGCTGTGCAGGCAGGAAGTTTCTTTTAAATTTAATTTTGAATATTCTTTTGGTGTGTTTTAGGCTTTTAAAAAGAAATTCCTTTTAGTTTTTATCTTCAAATTACTGCTATATACTCACAATTTTAACGTCAACTTAATGATTTTTTTCCTGAGACGGACTTTACATGTTCTGTGGATAGATATAGAATTCAGTCTTTAGGTCTGCCAGGCATGTGCTTTTCCATTAAGTTCAATTTACCGGTACATTTTGTCTTACCAAGTATGGGTTTACAGAGCTTTTTATCAGAGCTGTTTTTGTTTTCTATGAGTTAAAAGTTTGTACTAATTGGAGGGCTGGTTAAGATGTTAAAAATCTTGTCTGAATTTTAAAATCTTTTATATTATTGTTTATTAGTATATTTATAAATGTAACATAGTTACTTCTACTGCATTGCTTTTAGGCATAAGGAAATCACCTTCTCCAATACCAGATAAAAATAAGGTAGGTGGAATCTTCAGAACATTGTGTAGTTCACTGCAATTGACTGAGAAGGGTTTTGTATACAGTATTTAGGTTCACTATAATATGTTTCTTTCAAGGATTAGGGTCCAATCTTGCAAGCACTGCCAGGCATAGAGCCTGATCCAGCTCAAACTGACATTAATGGACTTTCTATTAATTACAGTGGGATTTGGATTGGCACATAGTGATTATTACTTTGAGTAGCCCTATTGACTTGAATTAGAGTACTCACCATAGTAGGCATTATGGTTGGTGATAAATGTTTATAAGATTGGGCCCTTTTATAGTTAATCTATGATTTAAAAAAATAAGCCAGTATATAAAATGCTTAACAAATTTGCCTAAACTGTTCAATACCATACGTGTAAAGAGAACCCTCTTGTATAACAGGACACCTACTTATTCAGCTGTCTGTTAATAAATAGGGAATTGCGCACTTTGTTGTTTCTTTAGGCTGAGTTTATTGCACATACCAGGGGATCCTTGCATCACTCCATTCTCCCCCATGAGATCCCAGTGTGCCACCCACTCATCCCCACAATTTCAGGGGCTTGCTGCAAGCCCTATGTCTTCCCTCATGCCAGGGACTCTGCATTACACATACCCCATTCCTCCTTTCTCCCCATGCCACAGCTTCTATGTACCATCCATTCCCTTTTCCCCCCATGCCAGGAGTTCTGTGTGTACCCCATTCCCCCTATACCAGGGTCCTCCATTCTCCCCCCCATCCCATGCCAGGGGCTTGATGTGCATCTCTTTCTCTCCCTGCCAGAGTCCTTTAATCTTCTCCTGCCAAAGGCTCAGTATCCCCCCATTTCCTCTCTCCTTATACCAGAATCCCCTATTTCCCCCTTCTACCCTTGCCCCCATCTTTCTTTCCTCTCACACCAGGAGCTCTGTATGCTCCATCTTTCCTCATGCCCCTGCATTCCCATCATGATAGTGGTTGGGTGCCCCCCATTTCCCCCTCACCCAATGCCAGGATCTCCCCTAATCCTTCTTTTCCCACCATTATTTTTTCTCTTCTTTCTGTGTGGAAGATAAGTCACTGGGGAACCTGAGGTTAAACCCAGGTTAAACTCTAATGGGAGGATAAAAAGAACTGAGATAGGGGTATTGTTATGCTGAGAGATGTATAATGGGTGACTCAACCAGTTTTTTGCTCTCTAGAGAGTTGCAGCAGTGCTTGAAACTTTGGCTGTACTGAATAGATGGCCGGGGCTACGTTTCCCATTTTCCCCCTTCAAATTTTCCAATTTTCCCAAAAATCAACAGGGCTCTGCTCATTGATGCCTACAACATTTCCCTCACATTTTGGAATTGATCAGCTCTGGCATTCAAAAGTTATGATGTTACAACCAAATGCCTTCCAGTTGAGTGTAGTGCCTTGCAAGTTCAACTAACTAGTTATTGAATAAGTTCAGAATTAACCTGGCCTTCATCTTCAATGTCTTAATGAGTGTTTTGCTTTGCCTGAATGGAATACTAGTAATTTTATCTCATTTTCAGCGAAGGCCTCCACCACCTGTTCCGCCAGCTGAGGAAGATGAAGATGAAGATGAGGAAATAGTAGTAGCAATGTATGATTTTCAGCCCACAGAGTCTCATGATTTGAGACTAGAGAGAGGTGAAGAATATACAATAATTGAAAAAAATGACATTCATTGGTGGAAAGCAAGAGATAAATATGGGTGAGACGCATTTCCATCCTTTATGCACCCACTGCACTATTGAGTAAGACTATTCCCTTAGTGCAGTAATTTATATTGATTATGCCAGTCCAGATCTGATTTTGAGTCACAATCCTACAGTCTGATCCATGTTCATGGACCTTTATGCCTACATGGAATCCCATTAAACCCAGTGGGGCGCTGCACAAACCAGTTTGCAGAGCTGGGGGCTTTTATGAGTAAATTTCCTGTTATACTTCCGAGTTTTTAAATGAAAAAGTACTCAATTTTAATTTTTATAGAAAAACAAACAAATCAAACACCCCCCCATTCCTTTTCCCATTTATTTTAAAGGTGTTTTAGACATCTCACATTGTCTTAATGATATTCTTCATGCTCCAACATTCACCACTTCAATATTGAAAATTGTTCAAGATAATTTTGAGTTAGTGAAAGACAGCAGGGTTGTTGTGGTGATATATTTTGGGGGACAGCAGGCATCTGAATTCTCCTGACAATCTCAGTCAGAGTATATCCCCAGGGATGGAGTTAGGACCACCAAACACAAAGCTGGCCTGGAAGCATAGGGTTTCTCATTTTGTCCCCTCCTGCAGCTTTTTCTGCAGGAAGAGTGGATCGGCTCAGTATTTTAACTTTGACCCTTCTGCATACAGTGTAGCCTCATTAGATTCAGGGAAGATGAGTCAGGATAAAAAAACCACAACCCTCTATATAATGAGAATTAGAACTGGTCAATGATAAGGTAAAAGAGTGCTGGTGACCTTTACTAATTAGCAGTGTGAAGAACTGTTTTAAGCATGCTTCTGTATCTTGTTACCCAGATTGTATCATGATTAATGTTTATGGCGCAATGTTTCTCTTATTCTTTCTAGAAGCACAGGATATATTCCAAGCAACTATGTAACAGGAAAGAAGTCCAACAACCTTGATCAGTATGAGTAAGTGAATATTAGCATAAAAGTGGGAAATAGGATAAAATAAACCTTAAGCTTTAGCAATTGCAAGAATATATTTTAAAAATAAATCTGTATAAATTTATAGATTACATAACTAAGATCAGAAGTGGAACTTTTTAAAAGATTTGAAATACATTTTTTTTCTGATTCTTCTTTTGCTATCACTGTTTCACGGTGGTGAATATCTTGATTTACAGTGATGGAAATGAGAGGAGATTCAGGCATGTACTTTTGAGTCCAAATTTGAGCAACAGCAAAGAAGTATTGCTAGAACAAGGGAAACATTTAAGGAACTTCATCTGTTATAAGTCTGTTTTGAATCTTTAATATGAAGTGGCATGGTCATCTGAAAGGAATCTGACTATAAAAGAATAAAGTAGGGTCCTTTATTCTCCACTGCACCCAAGCAATGAACATAAACAGCACAATGAGAATATAGATGACCAGAGAATCTGGAACAATAAGTCCAAATTTGAACAAAAGAGATATCAGTGTGCAGTTTAAGCATTAGTGCATTCAATCAGCTAATCAGCTATAAACAACTGGAAATACAACAAGCATTTTACTAACAATATGGGTAATTATGAACTTCTTATGAGAGACTTGAAAGGATGGAAGTTATGAAGCTCTTCTGTAAGCCTGTTTCTTCAAATTAAAATTTTGTTTTAAAATATCAGGTTATGAACAAGAGCAGGCATAAACTACTGTGCTGATCTATTAAAAACTTACTAATGTTTCATATGAACTCATACTAAATAAAATCAAACTGCAAGAAAAGATATGTAAAGCAGTTTTTAAAACCACATTATTAATTCCAAAACTTTGGTCCAAATTATTTATGACTCACATTTCTATTTTTTGGCCACAGACAGATATTCTTTAGGGATTCATTTTCTCATCTTTATTAGATGTTACTCATTCTTTTCCAACATTACTCCCTGATCTTTGAGACTTTTGTTGAGAGTCTTGCCTTGCTCTGTGCTATGAAATTAATAAGGCGAGATAGGAAGAAATCATGCTGAATTCTCTGGTGCAACCACTTTGCACCTTGTCACCTGCATGCTGTAGTCTGGTTCTGACCAGCTCAGGGAGCATTACTCTCGTGCAAAAGAGAGAGCTATTAGAAATTTGGCCTTCTAGTATTACTGTCTAGTGTTGCAGAGCTGATGTAGGGGCTGGGCTTGTATGCTACTTTTTCCCAAACCCCAGTGTAGCAGGAGAAAGGGGGCATAGTTGGAACATGCGATACCATGCCAATCCCCAGCTGTGTTTTTGACTGCTGTGGCCCATCGGTAACTGGCATAAATTTGAACAGCCCTTTGGCTGTTCTAACCTAGCACATAGGATTGGCTATGCACTGAGCTAGCACCAAGATCAGGGATGTGCAAAGGTAAACTTTGATTCACTCCTGACGTGCACTCTGAATAGATCAGTCACCCTCCAAAATCTAACTGACAGACTCATACCTTACTAATAAGCCCAATTAGTAACTAGATGATTGGTGTGTAAACAGCCTGTTCAAGATTTCGTTAAGATTTTCAGTTGCTTAAGGTCTTTCACTGAAATGACAGCTGTTAATAAACATATTTGACTGGTATTCTGGTTGCAAAGTGAGTTATATTACCTGAACTTTATTGAGCTCCATGCTTTTGTGAGAGCCTATTGAGTTTATTTCAGAACGGTTCTGTCGATAAACTACACAATGTAATAATGATTGAACCTTCTTGTAAATTCACTATATTTCAATAGATTCAGTTCTTGTCCTCAAGTACTGCAAAATATGTTGACTCTGTTGACTTCCTGTCTTAGTAACTACATAACACTTTGTTTTATGTAAGTTTTTTTTAATTGCTAATATCTTTAAGAGTTTAGAAATTTTTTTTCAGATGGTATTGCAGAAATCTGAACAGAAGTAAGGCAGAACAACTTCTCAGAGATGAGGTAAGTATTTGTATTATTGTATCAATCCAGCACAAAATTGTTAACAAATGAAATTCTCTTAAGGTAGCTCCTCTTATTAAAAATGAAATGATCAGTTAACTCTGACTCATGCAAATATCAGCGAGCACAAGTAAAAAAGAAAGGCCGCATAACATTGCTTGGAGCCTAAAATTGTCATTGTGCTTGGATTTCAGGATAAAGAAGGTGGTTTTGTGGTGAGGGACTCTAGTCAGCCGGGTCTGTATACGGTATCCCTTTATACAAAATATGGAGGGTAAGTTACTGTTGCCACTAATTACAGTGTCTGTTGTTTGAATTTGATTTGCATAGATACACGAGCTCATAGGTTACAAAAAGGAGATTTATTTGTTCAACAAAGAAATAAGCCCAATATTTTAAAAGGTGGATGCCTAAAATTAGCCCGCTGAATCCATAGTTAGGCAGCTAAATGTGTAACCTGATTTTCAGAGGTGCTGAGCACCCACAACTGCTACTGGGATCAGTGCAAGTTGAAGGTGCTCAGCACCTCTTAAAATTGGACCATTTGCTGAAGTGGTTAACTTTAGGTATCTAACTTGGAAGTTTTGGCCTAAATTTTACAGCCTTAATAGTGCCTTTAAGACAAAGCCCCACTTTGGAAGTGGTGCAAATTCCTACTACACCAAAAGGGACTCTGAGACACATTGTACTTAAAAGCACTGCAGTGCCTCTAGGAACTTCAGGTAGAGCACAGCCAATGATACCTTTGAAGTGGGTACACATGCTTTAATCAGTTTACCAAGGGACCAGTGACACTGAACAATACATGGGGGTGAACCCACTCATCATCGCCTCCTCTGGACACAGTACTGCCACTGTGGGTGCTAACCTTACACAGTCTTTGAGCTCCATGACTACAGTGATTGTTTCCATCTGTTGTATGGGGGGACAAAGCAGGTGGCCATTTGTTCTTTCTTATCCATCTGACAGGGCTAGATGCAGTTTTATATGCTGTTTTCTTTTTTTTTTTTTTAGTAGTAAAGTCATAGAATATCAGGGTTGGAAGGGACCTCAGGAGGTTACCTAGTCCAACCGCCTGCTCAAAGCAGGACCAATCCCCAGAAGGATTTTTACCCCAGTTCCCTAAATGGCCCCCTCAAGGATTGAACTCACCCTGGGTTTAGCAGGCTAATGCTAAAACCGCTGAGCTATCCCTCTCCCCATGTATGTATAGGTGATTTCATTTCCTATTTAACATGTACCTCTCTTCTGGATTCATTTCTAAAAATGCCATCATATTTTAATTCTTGTTTTTTAGAGAAGGTTCATCAGGAATAAGACACTACCATATAAAAGAAACAATGACGTCACCAAAGCAGTACTATCTAGCAGAAAAACATCTTTTTAACACCATTCCAGAGATAATTGAGTATCATAAACATAATGCAGCAGGTAAATGAATCTGATTTTTCTGTCAATTAAATAGAAGCAAATTGAATAGGAAGATGATGCCATCTTAACATAGTCTCTCTTCAGACTATAAATGCCCTTTAAAGGGACTATGGGACACTGCCTTTTACAAAATTTCCTGTTTATTGCTTCACTCTAAAATGTTTGTTAAAAAAAATCTTCTTTCCAGTTCATGAATAACCTCTAAATTTTACACATTGAACAAACTCCTCATAAGTAGGGAGTGTTCAGAATTATATAGTTGTTTCTTTTTACTGTACTCTCTTTTCATTCAATTTTGAATCCATCCAATATCTTCCATTAACTTACTAAACAGTGGACTAGATCCTGGGCTAAGGTTTAGGGACAGACAGGTAAGACAATGGAGGGTCTCCAAATATGTTGAAAGGCTCACCTTTGCATTCCCCTGATCCTGATTCTGCTCTGTGCAATATTAGTACCGCAGAGTAACCTGAGGGCTTTAGCCAACACAGGCTACTAACAGATTCAAGGTGCTGAATAGGCAGTTGGGAATTGGTATATACATATCCCAGCAACATCCTCTATGCCAGCACTCAGGAAGGGGTGGTTTAGGAACCTATACACCAGCCATATGGCACCAGACAATCCTGCTGGCACTGTGGTGATACTGTAGCTGGTTATGCTAGCAGACAGAATCCACTGGCCATTTAGCACACACTCCAGGATATTGACCAGTGCACAGAAATTAAACAATGCAGTGACTTTCACTCAAGTCCAGACAGTGGTTGATCCCATCTTAAAGAATATATTTTCAAGATGCTTACATCAAATTTGAGGAGACCTGGGATCCCCTGAGAACTATCTGAGGAAATTTTCTTACATTATTTGAATATAAATAATTCTAAACTAATAAATCTGGAAGCAAGATAAGTGCAAATTCCTCTCTTCCAAAACATAACAATGATTCTTATTTATTGTCATAATTTTAGTTCATTTTTAAAAATTATTTACTTGGTTATTGTTCCCTCTATTTTATCCTTTACTTATTTACTGTCTTTATCTTTTCCTAACCAGGTGTTAGGAGAATATTTAGTCAAAATGGAGTTTGAATAAAAGGGATTTTATGTGAGTGACTCTTGTTATTATAAATGGGAGCTGCATGCACTAATCACCAAACATACTGATGAGACTATACCTTTTAGAAAATCTTTCCAACTTGAGCTACAAGTAGGTGCAGTCCCTCCTCAACAGCCAGTGGTGTTATTCTAGATGCTAAATGTACATTATTTTAGCAATAAAAAATACAGACAACATGTAGGCCAAATTTAAGAGTTCTTATTTTCAGAGGGGCTGAATGCTGACAGATTCAATGTTTAAGAACATAAGAACATCCATAATAGGTCAGACCAAAGGTCCATCTATCCCAGTATCCTGTCTTTTGACAGTGGCCAATTCCAAGTGCCACAGAGGGAATGAACAGAACAGGTAATCATCAAGTGTTCAAGACAAAGCAAAGATGTACAATACATCAAGAATAAGTTCAATTCTTTTTTTTCTAGAAGAAAGAACTGTCACTATAGTCTCACTTTTATTTATTTATATATTCTGTCCCCCACTTGCATTTACCTGTGACACAAAGTACCTTTCCTAGACCTGAAGAAGAGCTCTATGTAAGCTCGAAAGCTTGTTTCTTTCACCAACACAAGTTGGTTTAATAAAAGATATTATCTCACCCAATTTGTCTCACTAATCCTGGGACCAACATGACTATAACTACTATATTCTCATGGTTATCCGGTATTATAATACACAATAAAAATATGAGTGACTTGCTGCCTAACATTATTTTGGGGTAGACTATGTTCCATTTATAAATTTTCTCCAAATTTTAGGTCTTGTTACACGGTTGCGATACCCAGTGACGCCAAAGAAGAAGCCTGCACCAACTACTGCAGGGTTCAGCTATGGTAATAACACACCTTCATAAATATACAGTAATTTCCTAGAAAGTGAAATTGTGTAAATCTAAATTGACAAAATATATACTAAAAATGATGGAAATCTCTAATTTTATATTGTGACTGTCTGGATTAATTCTTTAAAGCCTCACAGGAAGAGTAGATTTGGAATCCAGGTGTGTCAGTAAATGCAAGGACTACATTGCTCCTGAAGGAAGTGGTAGGAGGGTCTGTTCCTCCACAAGAATTCATTGCCCCCCTCTATTGCCCTTATGGATGCCTTGTGATCTGCATAGTTAGAGGACCATGCCCTTTCCTCCTTTGCAGGCCCTCAAGCTCTTTCCACTACTTAAATTTGGCCATCCCATATTTTGTTTTGGCTTTCTGTGGGGTGGGATGGGATGGAATGGAATGATCTGGCTCATACTTAGCACATCTAAGTCTGTGCATCTCTAGTTTATGATGCTTAGATGAATTGACAAAATTTTAGATTAGGGCAGTTTGCTGATTCAAGTCTAATATAAGTGATAATACAATGTCAATCTATATAATAGGAGTCCAGGATTGGCACTCTCTATCACTCTGAAGCCTGTTACATCTTAGAGTCAGTCTGAAACGATAGAAGCAGCTACAAGGATGGTTGAGAGTTCTTTTTGTTCAGAATACCACCAGATTCAATCATCACTGGATTTTGCAGTCAGCTACCATCCAATTTTTAAGTTCTCAGTCACTTTGACTTTATGAATTAAAACAGTACATCTATGCAGAGCCATCCCGCCCATAGGATGGACTGGAACAACAGGCCCGGGCCCCACGCTTTGGGGGGCCCCATGCTTTGGGATGCGAAGTCCAGGGTGGCCTAGGAGGTTAGCGGGGGGGCCTGGCACCGGCAGCAGCAAGCGACCCAGCCCGCTCCACCCCGCGGCTCTCGGCGTTGCTTGTGGGAGAGGGCAGAAGCTGGAAAGAGGCAGGGCAGAGGCTTGGGGGAAGGGGTGGAGCAGGTGCGGGAAGAGGCGGGGCAGGAATTTGGGGGAAGCTAGGGATGGCTCTGCATCTATGCCATGCCAAAAATCTTAGACCATTGTGATATCAGAGGTAACTCAACAGTTCACCATCCTTATTCTACAACTAATTTGCATGCCTCAGTTTCACTGGTTGTATTAGGGAGATTGCACAGATGGTGGATTAGGATCATAGAATTTAAGGCCAGAAGGTACCACCAGATCCCTACTCTGACCTCCTGTATATGACAGATAACCACAGTGCCCAGCACCCACACAATAAACCCAACAACTGAAATTAGAACAAGATATTACAGCCCTCAAGAGACTAAACTATGTGGATTACTTGGACCAATTGCCACAGCTGTGTACCCAAATGCCACCCGCACAAATCAACACATTGCCCAGCACCACCCCACAAATCAAAACAACCATCCACACAATACAACCAGCATACATAATAAACCCAAACACACAGAGCCTCTCTCTTCAGCACACACCCCTCATCTGCCACAAATCCACACAACTCTCCCAATGTAACACAATCCACACACAAATCAATGCAGCCATCAACACAACAACACAACCACTACACACAATAACCTCAAACATCACTGTGAAGCCTAGAATGTTTGTTTGAGTCAGTGTGAAGTGATGGAAACCATTATAAGCACAGTTGAGAGCTCTTTTTGTTTAGAATGGATTTATGGAAAATAAAACCTGTCAAGCTAAGGGGATATCTTTTTTTAATGAGATTACGGTTTGGTTGTACAAGGTAATAGTGTTGACATAATATATGTAGACTTCTGTAAGGTGTTTGACTTGGTACCACACAGGGCTGCCCAGAGGATTCAGGGGGTCTGGGGCAAAGCAATTTCGGGGGCCCCTTCCATAAAAAAAAAGGTTGCAATACTATAGTAACATGTATTTGGAAATGTAAAAAATAACCAGTGAAATACATTCAAAAATTATTTTTTAATAATTTGAAAATACACAAAATACATTATTTAAAAACATTAAATGTTTTAATGGTATGTATACATTTGCAATTACATAATGGGCTGTCACTGGGTGATAGTGATGGTTGGTGCCAATGGGCTGTCGCTGCCTGGGGGTGGCGCTGCCGTTTGCCCAGGACTGGGTGGGGAGCTGGGCTCTGGGTCGGGGAGTGCCCGGCTCGGAGCTGAGGGTCTGAGCTGTGGGGAGGATGGGGTCGGGGGGGTGTCCGGCTCAGAGGGGCTGGGCTCAGAATTAGAGGTCAGGGCTGTGGGGGGGATGAGGGGGGCGGGGAGGTGCCCAGCTCAGAGGGGCTGGGCTCGGAGCTAGGGCTGTGGGGGGGATGGGGTCAGGGGGGGTGCCCGGCTCAGAGGGGCTGGGCTTGGAGCTAGGGGTCAGTGCTGTGGGGGGTGCCCGGCTCAGAGGGGCTGGGCTCGGAGCTGGGGGTCAGCGTTGTGAGGGGATGGGGTCAGGGGGGTGCCCAGCTCAGAGGGGCTGGGCTTGGAGCTGGGGGTCAGGGCTGTGGGGGATGGGGTCAGGGGGGTGCCCGGCTCAGGGGGGCTGGGCTCGGAGCTAGGGGTCAGGGCTGTGGGGGGGTGGGGTGTCCGGCTCAGAGGGACTTACCATGTTGCTTACCTCCGCCTTCCCTCTCTCAGAACCTCAGCGCGCCGCGTCCAGGAGCGGCCCTGGACAGTGCTGCAGCGGCGTGGTGGCTCCCAGCGGGGCCTGAGCTCCCTCCGCTCGGTCGCAGCCCCGCCCCCTTACCACGCCGCTCCGAGCGATGGGAGCTCAGGCCTCGCACGAACCATGCTGCTACAGCGCTGTCCAGGGCCTTTCCTAGACACAGCGTGCTGAGGCTCCGGGAGAGGGGGGAAGGCGGAGGCGGGGAGGAGCCTCCGACAGTCTCGTGGGGGCCCTGGTATCACATGACATTTTGATTAATAAACTAGAACAGTATACAATTAACATGGCACACATTAAATAGATGTCTAATAGGTCTGAAAATGTAACTCTAAATAGGGAATCATCATCAAGCTGCTTGGTTTCCAGTGGGGTCCAGCTTGGATCAATTCTTGGTCCTATGCTATTTAACATCTTTATTTATAACCTGGAAGAAAACACAAAATCATCACTGATAAAGTTTGCAGATGACACAAAAATTGAGCAAGTGGTAAATAATGAAGAGGACACTGAGGTGCACTGGGTGCAAGCAAGCAATATGCATTTTAAAATGGCTAAATGTAAATGTATACCTCTAGGAACAAAGAATGTAGGCCAGGCTTACAGAATAGAGGACTCTATCCTGGGAAGCAGTGACTTTGAAAAAATGTGTGGGTTGTGGTAGATAATCGGGTGAATATAAGCTCCCAGTATAATGCTATGGCCAGAAGAGCTAGTGCAATCTTGGGATGCATAAAAATGGGAATCTCGATTAGGAGTAGAGAGGTTATTTTACCTCTGTATTTGGCAGTGATGCTGCATCACTGTGTAAAGGTCTGGTGCCCACAATTCAAAAAGGATGTTGATAAATTGTAGAGGTTTCAGAGAAGTGCCACAGGAATGGTTAGGGGATTAGAAAATGTACCTTATAGTGACAGACTCAAAGAGCTCAATTTATTTAGTTTTACAAAGTTAAGATTAAGGAGTGACTTGATTTTAGTCTATAAGTATCTCCATGAGGATATGTAGCTATATAGAGATATAAGTATCTACAATATTTAATAATGGGCTCTTTGATCTAGTAGAAAAAGACATAACATGATCTTATGGCTGGAAGTTGAAGCTAGACAAATTGAGACTGGAAATAAGGTGTACATTTTTAATGGTGAGAGTAATTAAACATTGGAACACTTTATCAAGGGTCACAGTGGATTCTCTATCACTGGCAATTATAAAGTCAAGATTGGATGTTTGTTCTAGAAGATGCTCTCTAGGGATTATTTTTGGGATGTTCTGTGGCCTGTGCTATACAGGAGATCAGGCTAAATGATCACCCTGGTCCATTCTGGCCTTGAAATCTATGAAAGAATATGACCAGGTTTAATCATCACTTGGATTCACAGTCTGTTACTGTCCAATTTGTAAGTTCTCAGCTTTTTTAAGCACACAACTTTATGAATGACACCCATGCAAGAGCCTGGGCTTTCAGACTAGTATTTAATTAATAGTTTAAAAAACGGAGTCTGATTTTAACCTCTGTCTTGGTTAAAAGTTTGTTGTAGGCTGTGGCTGTTTCACGATTTATGAGATACAAAGATTTTTAAAGTGGTTCTAAAGTACACCTAAATCCCCAAATTTGCTAGTAGTATTTTCACACATTCCTTCACACATTCCTCTGAAAATTCCACTTTAGATCTAATATGTTCCCTATTATAATTTAACAGTCATTGTTTTTTCTTTCTTATAGAGAAATGGGAAATTAATCCATCAGAGTTGACCTTCATGAGAGAATTGGGGAGTGGTCTCTTTGGAGTGGTGCGTCTTGGCAAATGGAGGGCACAATATAAAGTGGCCATCAAAGCAATCCGAGAAGGTGCAATGTATGAGGAGGACTTCATAGAAGAAGCTAAAGTAATGATGTGAGTTGCTATATAATACTTAGCACATATACCACAGGGCACAGGTTTCAGGTACATATGCACTTCTTTATAAATAAAAAATTCTAGCCAGGTGAGATATATACAGTAACTCCTCACTTAAAGTCATCCCGGTTAACGTTGTTTCATTGTTACGTTGCTGATCAATTAGAGAACACACTCGTTTAAAGTTGTGCAATGCTCCATTATAACGTTGTTTGGCAGCTGCCTGCTTTGTCCACTGCTTGCAGAAAGAGCAGCCCATTGGAGTATGGTGGGGGCTTGGAGCCAGTGTGGACCAGCAGCCCCCCTATCGGCTCCCTGCTCCCCTAAGTTCCCTGTGCAGCAGCCGCCCAGCAGGCTATCAGTTGCCCGGCAGTTCAGCTGTCCCTTCCCCCACTGCCATGTGCTGCTCCTGCCCTGCCTTGGAGCTGCTTCTGGGAGCCTCCTGCTTGCTGTGCGGGGGAAGTGGGGGAAGGGGAAGAAGGGTGCTAATGTGAGGGTGTCCCCTCCCCCCTGCTCCTGCCCCCTGCTTACCCCATCTCCATAGAGCAGGGGCACACATGACAGGGCCCTGGATGGAGGGAGCTTGCTGGCAGTAGCTGCTGTCTCAACTTGCTGATCTACTTAAAAGGGCAGTGTACTTAGAGTGGTGTCAGCGTACTTAAAGGGGCAATACGCGTCTTTCACTCACATACATGCTGTATGTCTCTGTCTCTCTCTGCCATGCTGTCTCCTCTCCCTCCATTTGTGCTGCTTTGTAGAGTATGAGGTTACATTAATAACAATGTGTTAACCCTTGAGGGCTCAACCAAGTGCTAGTTCATCATTTAGCAGTAAGGCATTCCCTGGGAAATATCTTACCCTCTTCCACCCTCTGACTCCACCACCTCAACCAAGCTTCACAGTCATCATTGTATAGTATTAAATTGTTTGTTTAAAACTTATTTTGTGTGTGTGTGTGTGTGTGGTAAAAAAAATTTCCCTGGAACCTAACCCCCTCTATTTACATTAATTCTTATGGGGAAATTGGATTCGCTTAACATCGTTTTGCTTAAAGTAGCATTTTTCAGGAACATAACTACAAAATTAAGTGAGGAGTTACTGTATAACTTCTTGGAGGGATGAAAGGTACAATAACTATATGTTTTAAATCTTTTCAGGAAGCTAACCCATCCTAAATTAGTTCAGCTGTATGGGGTCTGTACACAGCAAAAGCCTATTTACATAGTGACAGAGTTCATGGAACATGGGTGCCTTCTGAATTACCTTCGACAAAAACGTGGACACTTTAATAAAGATATCCTGCTGACAATGTGCCAGGATGTATGTGAAGGGATGGAGTACTTGGAGAGAAACAGCTTTATCCACAGAGATCTGGTAATATCATATAAGCCTCTTTACTACATTTCTGATTTATGCATTAATGGTTAAGGGTAAGAAACTGTATTCTAAACATGTCTCTTTTTCAGTTACTCATAACTTTTTCAAAAATATATACTATTGTTTAACTGGTTGTGTTAATATTAAGCAAAATCCACAAAATTGACCCATCTGGGGTAAGGAGGAATGATTGAATCTGCATGAGCAGTGGATTAAAAACCTCCTAAGTGTTTTAATAAAATTATTATATTGTAAATTCTGCACAGAAAATTATGCTTTATAATATATTAATTTCATTATTCAGAATTCTTACTAACCACATACAGTAATTTCTCCTGCTCATTCTATAATATGTCTCTGTCTCAGTAAGTAAGCACTTAAAGAATTTATTTATATCTTGTCTCTTTCATCATTGACCTAGTGACTGATCTTAATAAAATATTTACTTTGGTGAGCAATGGGATGAGGTCTTGAAAGCTCTCTATCTTACACAGTGGTTCTAATATGACAGTTTTAGATAACATGTAGGAGTCTAAGATAAGTAATATACTACTGTTCCTCTAAAACAGTGGCTCTCAACCTTTCCAGACTACTGTACCCCTTTCAAGAGTCTGATTTGTCTTGCATACCCCCAAGTTACACCTCACTTAAAACTACTTGCTTACAAAATCAGACATAAAAATACAAAAGTGTCACTACATTGTTACTGAAAAATTGTTTACTTTCTCATTTTTACCATATCATTATAAAATAAATCAATTGGAATATAAATATTGTACTTGCAGTTCAGTGCATAGTATATAGAACTGTATATACAAGTTGTCTGTATGAAACTTTAGTTTGTACTGACTTTGTTAGTGCTTTTTACGTAGCCTGTTGCAAAACTAGGCAAATATCTAGATGAGTTGATGTGCCCCCGGAAAACCTCTGCATATCCCCAGGGTTACACGTATCCCTGGTTGAGAACCACTGCTCTAAGTCACGGTTTCATTTGAAACATTGCTTGCTTTAATAAAAGGGAGAATCAGATCATTAGAGTTGATCTTCCTTTGTTGTATGCTGTATGAATATGAAGGACAGCTATACTAATGGTAATTTTCACTGGAGGCAACAAAATTATGTGTTTCTCAGAAAGATGAACTTTGCTATATCATTAAGATATTAGGGTCTGATTCTCTTCTCACTTATACCCATAAATCACGTACAACACCACTGAAATGAGTTAGAACATGTGGGAAAAGAGACTAGGGCCTGAGAACATTCTGATGCACTAGAAATGAACAAAATGCTAAACAGCAGGGGGCCTGATTGTGATCATCACACTGAGTTTATACCTATGTAATTCCATTGCTTCAGAGGAACTATTCCCGCTTTACACTGGTGTAAGGGAGAGTAGACTCAGCCCCCATAGTTTCAGTTAAATTAAGTAATAAATAATATAAGCAGATAAATCTTGTCACCAAGTAGGTGTCTAATTTCTGAGCCAAATTCTGATTTTATACTGGTGTAACTCCACTGACTTCAGCTGACTTTGATTTGTGCTAGTATAAGTGAAAAGAGGCTCATGCACTACATATAGAAAATGAACATGCAAAGAATGCAAGCATTGTGTTTATTTTCTCACTATAAATTATGATTGGGCTTCACGACACCAGACCAAATTGTACAGTTATTATTCATGCAGAATTCCTATCAAATTCAATGTGAGTTTTCTGAATAGTGATTGTAGAATTTATCCCAATAAACAATAAATAGAATTTCATCTAATCATGTTCTTATTTTGATCTTCCTCATCATTAATTACATAATTATTCCCTTTGCAGGCTGCCAGAAACTGTTTAGTGAATGAGTCAGGAGTGGTGAAAGTGTCTGATTTTGGAATGACAAGGTATAGCCAATTTGACATACTTATTTGCAATGGTTTTTTAATGGATTTGGCATAACAGGTGTTCTTGCACTTGAGACATTACATCACTTTAAAATTACAGACAAAAATGACATTTCTTTCTCCAGGTAACTAACTTGTCTGATTTCCAGTGGTTTTGTAAATTTCTCCCTCTCAAACTTACTTATTTTGTGGTCGCAGTGTGATATTTTCTTACTTTTTAAAAAAATAGGAAAAGCAAAATGATGCAGTTTGTTTTATGGTGCATTATGGTGACAGGCACTTTAGCACATCTTACATATAGATGGAGTAAGGAGTTGTAGCTTCCACCCTGCTCTGAACAGAATACACAGACTAGGCTCAACCCTCTGCTGTGCATCACTTATGGAGACTGGGCCTCTTACCAATGGGTATAATGGGCCATAATTGATTGTAAAGTGTTTTGAAATCCTTAAAGTATTGTTATTATGAGAACTCAGATACATTTGGACAATTGGATTTTGCTTGCATTGGTTACAATATTATTTTTAAAAGTCACAAGACATCCATGTCCAGTGTTGAAGAAAAACCTGTTTATTACTGTCATCACCAACTTTGTATTCAGAAAATGAAAACGGTTGTTCATGAAACAGTGTAGCTTTCCCCACTTTACCCTTCCTCTTTCTGTACCTTAGAAGTCCCTTTTTGCCTTATGCCAGTCGACACATTTGTTCATCAGGAAACCTGCCTGCTCCTTATCTGCCCTCATTAGGATAATCTAGTATAATCTCACCCATTTAAAACCTAAAATTCACTGAAATTTCCTCTGTCAAAATTCTGTTGTGGTGGGTTCTATATTTAGTCACCGTCAATGATTTCTTTATCAAAGGTGTTCAATTAGCACTCACAAAATGATTTTTCTAACTGCCAACCCTATAAACCCACCCTGGGATCTGAAAGTCAAGATGGGTTCTCTCTTCTTGCACTATCACAAGGAATAAAGTTAGACATTTGTTCATGAAAACAAAACAGAAGAAAATGAAAACCTTCACATCTCTGGCTCTCCCCATTTCCCAATCTTCTCTAAACAGAATCTGAAAATTGTGTTGATGATGCACAAAGCACAATAGAACCTAGTCTTCAGTAGATGTAGTCAGACTGCAGGGTTAGCAGTTGTAACACATTATTTTTGTAAATAAAGAAAAGAGGACACACTGGCCCCAGATAGCCTGTCATCTGAGTAAACGGTGATGCAGGAATACTGGGAGGCACGGTGCCACAGGGTGGTACAATTTCTCTTGGAGTTTCTCTACACTTCTTGCCAGATCCACTGATGGGTCCCTGTGGGGGTACTATGAGGAAGCAATCTGAGAACAGGGACTTTGATGGTGCCAGTTGTTGTCAAACTGCACTGTGCCTGGTTCCTTTCACCCTTCCCATCTACTCAAGTTGTGCACCCACATGATATCTGAACACAAACTGTCCCATGAGCACCAGATCTCTGTTGAGTAAGAAACTGGCATTTTTCACATAGCTCTTTTCCTCAGTGTAACAATGTAATTCATACATGACCTACAGCAGTGGTTCTCAAACTTTTGTATTGGTGACCCCTTTCACACAGCAAGCCTCTGAGTGTGACCCCCCCCTTATAAATTAAAAACACTTCTAAAATATTTAACACTATTATAAATGCTGGAGGTGAAGCGTGGTTTGGGGTGGAGGCTGACAGTTCCCGACCCCCAGTTTGAGAATCCCGACCTACAGTATGAAACTAATAACTACAAGGGAAGACTGTGCAACAACGAGAAGAATTAACAGAGGTATAAATAAAACCTTAGTACTATTACTGAAGTTTTTTTTTCAAATACACTTTGTGAGACTAACAATCACTAACCACTAGGTGGCAATGTGACTGCAAAAATACAAGCAAACATGACGTAAACGGTGATTTCAGAAACGGAATTAGACTGAAAATATCACATGCTTTTGTTTTTTAGGTACGTTCTTGATGACCAGTACACAAGCTCTTCAGGTGCTAAATTTCCTGTAAAGTGGTGTCCCCCAGAGGTTTTTAATTATAGCCGATTCAGCAGCAAATCAGATGTCTGGTCATTTGGTAAGACACTCTTTAGCAATTAAATAAGAAAATTATTTTTTTCAATTCACCAATAAGCAATTAGGGTCCAATTGTTAAAGGAGAATCCAAACCTCCTAGGAGATGCTCAGTGAAGTCATTGGTCCTGATCCTTCTCTCATTTGCCCCAGTTTTCCACTGATGTAATTCCATTCAAGTCAGTGGAGTTACTTCTTATTTACACAGATGTTAGGTGAATTAGGCCTGTTGGGTAGTTAGGGGACTGAGCTTTTTCAGGATTGGGCCCTTACTGAACACATTTACCATTCAAAAAACCAAATCCATAGTTAGTGGTATACAAGTATTTTAAAGAAGTATTTGTTATTTACTTGATAATCTATTCATGCCTTTCATTTTCCAGGTGTTCTAATGTGGGAAGTATTTACTGAGGGTAAAATGCCCTTTGAGAAAAATACAAATTATGAAGTGGTAACTATGGTTAGCCAAGGACAGCGTCTCTATCGGCCAAAATTAGCTACCAAGAATGTGTATGAAGTGATGGTGATGTGCTGGCATGAGGTATATTTCTTTTTCTGTCCTTTCTTTACCCCCCAAAAGCTGAGTTTTGTTACCACACCTAATTATCAGTGTAAAATTCTGATAGCATTTTATTCAAAAGCCACCCTGCTCAACCATGAGGTAGCCTTGAGGATCCCTCCTTGTAACCCTTCCTCCAGAGGAACTCAAAGAGGAGAGAGTAGTGTCTTGGTGAATCAGAATAGGCAGGGTATTCCGTGCATACAGGCACTATGGAAAGAAACATGGAGAAAGGTGTGGGGGGAAAAATGAACAAGACAGTTAAACTGCTATTGTTGATGGATCAGCAGGGGCAGAACATAATAAGAGATGAGATCAAAAATCTAGGCCAGATTGGAACTTGGTATATTCTTGAAGGTGAGTCTTAAAATTTGAGGAGTGTCAAAGAAGGAGCCAATGGAAGATGACAAAAGGAAAGGGTGACAGGGAGAGATCAAATGGGGAATAAGAATAAGATGGTTTTAGTGGCCATGATTTACATGGAGGATGGAGAGATGGGTATTGGAGTGACCACATGGGAGCACTTTGAAATAAACAAGGTGGTTAGATGCCCAGAGGTTGTTACACAGGTAGGGAAATAAAAAGAAAAAAGTGACGAGAAAAAATTAACGTGCAGTTATTAACAGAGAGCAGGGTAACTAAAAGTGAAAACAGGTCAATAATGGTACCAATGAGAATAGAGAGAAAAGTAGGAAGAAATGACAAACAGCAGCAGAATTAAATGTTGTAGTTCAAAAGATATGGTGCCCCACAAAGAGCTGTTGAAGGCACTAAAGCCATATGTTGGGATCTTCTGCATCAACTGATCAGACACATTCCTGAAATTGCCCACCCATGCAAACAGGAAACTTCCTCTTTCATTGACTATGGGCCCCATCCTGCTCCCACTGAAATCCATATGAATTTTGCCATTGACTTCACTGAAAGCAGGACTGGGCCCTGTGACTTGGTAATGTTTAGTATTACTCCAATGACTTTCTGACACCATTTGTCTCACTCAACTTTTCATGTTTATTTCTTAGGGGAAAAGATCTCTTTTGCTTTATAATTGATCTAGAGCAGGGACAGGAAAAGACCAAAGGGGAAATCAGCAGAGCGTCATTGCCAGGAATTAACTAACAGGCAGCTGGTAAAAATTACAAAATCCACATACACAAATGCAAAAAGCATAAAAGCAAAAATAGTTGAACTAGAATGCCTCACAGAAGAAGCAACAGAGGGTCCTGTGGCACCTTTGAGACTAACAGAAGTATTGGGAGCATAAGCTTTCGTGGATAAGAACCTCACTTCTTCAGATGCATCTGAAGAAGTGAGGTTCTTACCCACGAAAGCTTATGCTCCCAATACTTCTGTTAGTCTCAAAGGTGTCACAGGATCCTCTGTTGCTTTTTACAGATTCAGACTAACACGGCTACCCCTCTGATACTTCACAGAAGAAAGGGACCTTGATGTATCAGGCATTACAGAAACATGGTTGAATGACAAAAATCAATGGGATCCTGTAATTCCTGGCTATAAATAAGGCTGCGAGTCTGTCCAGGTGGTCACGGCAGTCACAGATTCTGTGACTTTTTGTGACCTCAGTGACTTCTGCAGTGGCTAGTGCTGGCTCAGGGGCTGCCCGAGCCAGGCAGCCCCTGTGCCAGCAGCAACAGTTTGGGTGTGTGGGAGGGGGCTCAGGGCTAGGGCAGGGGGTTGGGGAGTGTACGGGGAACGCTTACCTGGAGTGGGAGGCTCCCTGGCCCCCCTGAAGCTCATAGGTGGCGGAGGGGCGGGGGTCTCCACTCCGCAAGCTGCCTGCACCCGCAGGCCCCACCCCTGCTGCTCCCATTGGCTGCAGTTCTCAACCAATGAGATCTGCGGCAGCGGTGCTTGTGATGGGAGCAGCGGAGCACCTGTCCTGGCCCCTGCCTCTGCTGACTAGGAGTTGCAGGGATGCAGAACTGGGTAGGAAGCCCCTACTAGCGCCCCCAAACCTCCACAGCACCAGTAGGGGTCCTGGGTTGCGTGCCACGGCTCGGCTCCCCCCACCCCCAGTACCAGCGGGCATCTCAGGCCGCATGCTGCAGCCCACCCCACCCACCCAGCACCAGCAGGGTCCCAGGCCACCTCTCCCAGCACCTGTGGCGCCCCCAGAGCGTCCCCCCCCCAGAGCACCCGCAGCCCCCTGCCCAAGTTTTAGTTAGAGCACGCATTTTTAGTAAAAGTCATGGACAGGTCACAGACCCGTGAATTTTTGTTTATGGCCCGTGACCTGTCCATGACTTTTACTAAAAATACCTGTGACTAAAACACAGCGTTAGCCATAAACTATATAGAAAGACAGACAAGGTGGAGGGGGTGGTGAGGGAGTAGTGCTGAATCCAAAATATTCCATAGAATCCAATGAGAGGACCATGCAGTTGAATCTATGGATACAAATCCCAAGCTGTAAGAATATAAATATATTAGTATGCCTCTACTAACAACCTCCAGATCAAGAAAAGGATATTGAGTGCATAACATTGAAAGAGATCAGAGGCAGCAACATCGAACAAAATGCTTTTGAATAACAACTAACCAAAGGTATTTTTAAAAATGACAAGACATTCTTCAAGCATATCAGAGTCAGGAAGCCTGATAAAAGAATCAGTCGATTTGCTGGGTATAAAATAATTCATGGTATAAAAAAGGTAGTTCAAGATCTTCTGTTTTTGCTGTCTAATAACACAAGAACAAGGAGACCTTCAATGAAAATAAAAGGTAGTAAATTCAAAACTGATACAAGGAAATATTTTTTCACACAATATATGATTAGACTGTGGAATTCATTGACACATGATTCTTGTTGAGGTCAAGAATTTATCCATTCAAAAATGGATGCATATTTACATTGATAACAAGAGTTACAATAGCTATGGCTAACATAAATTTTAGAAGGGATGTTAAATTTCATGCTGCAGAGTTTAGCCAATCTCGAAAGGGTTTACAAGGAGGGACAAATTCTCACTTCTGCCTAATGAGAGGCTTCTGGCACCTTCCTCTGAAGCATCTAGTGCTGGCCACTGTCAGATACAGGCCACTGGCCTAGATGGCTCTTGGGTCTGATTCAGTATGGCAGTTCCTTTATTAACACAATAACCTTCTTCCACCTAGAAATCTATTAAGAAAAATAATGCTGCATAACATTTTCAGCATTGTGTGAGGTTCTAAATTAATTTTAGATTAATAAGAAATAGAATAGTATACAACCTCATTTTATGGCTTCACCGGGTATGAGATGTCCTAGCAATACTTTAGGTTAATAGAAATTTACCTGCCATGTTTCTTTCTGCTGCCTCTGATCTGCTTAAATCTAATGACATTTTTATCTTTTTATGCATACATTTTTCCTGCTATTTTATTTTGTACACATTATTGCTTCAGCAAAATAAAATCTTTCTGATGTGACTTTAGTAACTGGCAGTACAACAAAGCATTTTAATTCCTAGAAACCTGAGGGACGCCCTACATTTGAAGATTTGCTGCGTATAATTGATGAGATAGTGGAGAGTGAAGATGCTTTCTGAAGAAGAGGAGCGGAGGCACAAGAATTCTATAGTACAGCAAAGAATCAACATTCAAGAGACATGGCATTATTCTTTAAGAGCATGATTCTGCAAACTTCTGAGTGTTGCTGAATAAAGTGTGGAGAGCCTAAGCATTAACACTTAGCATTTCCTCAGCAGTCGTGGAGAAAGTTCCACATAATATAAAGAAACATGCACAATATATTCACCAACATGGGCTGCCTGTGCCTGCATTCAGAGAGGCTAGCCCCCTGCCGCCTGCCCCCATCCAATGCCTCGCTCTCACCAACCAGTCTTCCAGCGTAGCCCTGAACCCTGGCTGGTGCCCGGAACAGCCCCGAGCCTGGGTTGGCCTGCTGGCACCCGGAGCAGTCTGGAGGAACCCTGAACCCTGGCTGGCTGGTCAGGGCCAAGCCCTGACCCCGGGCCTCCCAGAGGAGCTCTGAGCCCTGCCACAGCCCAGTCCTGGGGCTGCAGCAGGGAGCATTAGCAGAGGATTGGGGGAGCTTAGCCTCCCCCAGCCTCCATTACACACTGCCCATGCCTGTGCCCTCTCTGAAGAGTTACCATGGGGTTAGTGAAAAATCGGGATTGATGAATGGAGCAAATTATAGGATATGGCAAAAATACAAACACTTAAGTGCAAACCAGTAAATGCAAATGATGTATATAGTGTCCATGTTTATGAGTTTCATTTACTGTTGCTGCCAGTTAGTAGTAGGAGCTGCTTGTATACTTAAGAGCTTTGCTTAAAAACTAAAAGCAAGGTCATTTTGTGAGGGCCACCTTCTCCCATAGTAATGCTTCCAGAGGTTCTCCTGAAATATTATTTCTCACAGCCTGTTGATTGATGCTTTATGCCAGTGATGGGCAACCTGCGGGCCGCGCTGACTGCCACCTCCCACAGCTCCCATTGGCCGGAATGGCAAACCTCGGCCACTGGAAGCTGCGGGTGGACATGCAAATGTAAACAAACTGTCTGGCGGTCCACCAGCGGATTATCCTGATGGGCCACATGCGGCCCGTAGGCCACAGGTTGCCACCACTGCTTTATGCCATATACTGGGGCCAATATTCTTGCTATGCCATTAGTCTGTTTTACCCACTCCACTCAGCTTACTTCTCTCATCTGGGTGTAACAAAGGACCATGGTCAACAGCCTAGACCAGTGGCTCAAATGCAGCACTCAAAGCCCTCACTGTAGGATTGAGCCCTAATTTATTTTATGCCAGGAAGTGTTTCTTGGGAATTTTTCACCCAGAGAGCATCTGGGGCCAGTCATAGCGATAAACAGCATGCACAATACATGACAGCTGACTTTCAATGGACTATAGACATTGATTTTGATTAACAATTAACTAATTTATATACCATATGTACTGTAAATGTATACTGTACACATTTATTTATATGAAATGTAAGTGTTCCTGAAAATGTTAAAGAACAACAAGTTACTCTATATTATATGTTACACATACAATGTGGCATATGGCATCTGTGGATGAAAGAAAATGTACTATGAATTCTGTTAAAATGGCAGATTTTCTGTCATTCTGTCACTGGACATTTGTGAAATAAGCTTTATAGTCTTAATAGCAAATGTCATACTACAGTATGTGTATAATAAACCAAATGTTAATTGTTTGGAAACTTTAACAACAGTTTGTCATTGATTTATTGACAGATAATGATTTATTGGCCAAAGATATTGCTGGTATAACTATTGACATCCATGGAGTTACATCAGGGATGTATAGGACTGAACATCTTTAGATAGGTATGTTAATTACTTACAGCAGGATTCAGTATCAGAGGCTAAATACAGATAGTACATACAGCCCTGAGCCACATTATGAAATATTACATATTTAGAAATTTTATTGAATAAAAGTAAGGATTACAGTAGATGTACAGCTGATGTGGGATGTGGTTTACAAAAGCATGATGGGTCTGATCATGCAAAAGGGTGAGGGTTGCTATATAAGGCTGAGCTCCCTTAACCCTCACCAAAGGTCCCCGCATGCAACTTATGTGTAATATGCATACAAGGTGATAAATTGGTGGGATTATTAACTAGGGCCTAATGCAGCAGTCTTTTCTATTGAAGTCACTGAGAGTTTTCCATGTAGAATAATAGTATGGTCAATTACATTTCAAACCATGTAGTTACAGGGGAAGTTGATAGTGAACCCTGTACTTGGGTTGCCTTACACTTACCTTATAAAAAGATTCTTGCAGCTTGTTTTGTTTATTTGTTTGTTTGTTTGTTTTTGGAAAAACTCTAGCCCCTCCATTGTTTGCTGCTGGCCTTAAATTTAGTCAGGAGAAAGTCTTTGGACTGGAGAGGAGGCTTTTCTTTAACCCATGAAATTCCACTCAGGTTTAACTGAGTTGTGAACTGTTGAAACACACCACTTTGATTCTCTTGCTAGCATTGCACAGAAAAATTACAGCCACATGAAAAACTAATAAGCAAACACAAATATTCTAAAGACCCAGCCCCAAACAGCCACCAAAGTAGGAGCAGCAGCACATGCTATACTGTGAAAGCCTGGAACCTGCCAGAGCATCTGTAGCAGCTGGGCTTACCCCGCCCCGCAACCACCCCCAGCACATGGCTCGTACACAGGGCCACCCGGGGGGAGGGGGGAACAAGTGGGGCAATTCACCCCAGGCCCCCACGAGAATGTCGGAGGCTCCCCCCCACCTCCGCCTTCCCCCCTCTCCCGGAGCCTCAGCATGCTGCGTCTAGGAGTAGCCCTGGACAGTGCTGCAGCGGCGTGGTTTGGGCGGGGCCTGAGTTCCTGCCGCTCGGAGCCACTTGGTAAGGGGGTGGGGCTGCGACCGAGCGACGGGAGCTCAGGCCCCACCACGCCGCTGCAGCGCTGTCCGGGGCCGCTCCTGGACGCGGCGCGCTGAGGCTCTGGGAGAGGGGAGGCGGGTGTAAGCAGCATGGTAAGCCCCTCTGAGCCGGACACCCCATCCCCCCCACAGCCCTGACCCCCTACTTCCGAGCCTACCCCCTCTGAGCCGGCCCCCTCCCTGACCCTCCCCCCCCCAGCCCCGATCCCCAGCTCTGAGCCGAGCCCCTCTGAGCCAGGCACCCCCCGACCCCATTCCCCCCACAGCCCTAACCCCTAGCTCCAAGCCCAGCCCCTCTGAGTCGGACACCCCCCGACCACATCCCCCCACAGCCCAGACCCTCAGCTCCGAGCCAGGCACCCCCCGACCCAGAGCCCAGCTCCCCATCCAGCCCTGGGCAACAGCAGCGCCACCCCCAGGCAGCGACAGCCCATTGGCACCAACCATCACCATCACCCAGTGACAGCCCATTATGTAATTGCAAATGTATACATACCATTAAAACATTTAATGTTTTTAAATAATGTATTTTGTGTATTTTCAAATTATTAAAAATTAATTTTTGAATGTATTTCACTGGTTATTTTTTACATTTCCAAATACATGTTACTATAGTATCGTAACTTTTTTTTATGGAAGGGGCCCCCAAAATTGCTTTGCCCCAGGTCCCCTGAATCCTCTGGGCGGCCTTGCTTGTACATCCCAAATCCACCCCCTTCCATCCCATGTGATGGAGGCATCACATGGGACAGGAGCTCCCCCAACTCTCAGGGCAGAACAGAGAGACAGTGTATTCAGTAGGCCCTTGTAAATGTCCCAGACCCAACACACAGTGTCAGTTGCCATCTTCTCCCAGGGATAACATACTTTGGGTGCTGCCTGCTAACATAGTCAAGTGGTAGCAGTCTGTGTTGAAGGTTTGGAGCTTGTAACTGGGAAAACTGTATCTCATGCGCTCCCTTGTGGCCAACAGTCATGTTACAGGCAGCATGCCTGAGTTTCCCCTCTTGGACTATTCAAATAAACCTAAAATCAAGCTTTTTCTTGGTCAAAAATAGCCCTCCTCAGGGACTGGGTTTATTAATATAAAAGAAACTGTAAATAAAACTCAAAACTCTCATAACAAAGTCAATTTATAAATCCACACAATCCAAGGTTTCTCTTCCTTCTCCCAAGCTGAGCATTCCTGCCTGGGGCCTTTGTAGTTCCCCCCCACTTGATATGGGGTTCTCCCAGGCTTCCCTGC
Organism: Trachemys scripta elegans; assembly: GCF_013100865.1. Taxonomy (NCBI): domain Eukaryota; kingdom Metazoa; phylum Chordata; order Testudines; family Emydidae; genus Trachemys; species Trachemys scripta. The sequence goes on from NC_048302.1 coordinate 91,020,119, forward strand.
CTACGGAGCTTTGCAGTCCCGTTCCCTACACAGAGAGCTTTCAGACTCTGCCACAGCTTCCTAAACTGTCCACCCCCCCATTCTTCATTACAGTGTCCTACTCCTTTTAAACTGCAATCACCCGATTCCTCTCAGGCAGCTCATCCTGTAAACCTCCAGCCCATGGAGACAAATCACTCTGTTATAGGGCTCAGACCCTTCTGATGATGCATGATAGGGGAGTTGTTACAGTAATACATTCCATTTTCCTTTTTTAAAAATAAAACCTCCAGGAAATTACATACAAAATACCAAGTTAAAAGAAAGTTATTTGGGTGCAAAGTCAAGCATATGAAAGTTGGGAAATGCTAGATTTAGTTAGTGCAGAATTAGAGTTGTTGGGGAATTTCCAGCAAAATGGGGATTTGTCAGACAATGTCAAACAGTTGAACCTGAAATGTTCTGTGAAAACATGTTTGGTTCAATTCACTTTCGATGAACCACAGGGCCTCTAGGAGCCACTGCTCTGAGGTAGTCTTGCCATATGGACAGTCTCAAGGCGAGGGACCCCCAGGACTTCCAGGGTCTGCAACTTCAGGGCTACCCCACCAGGCAGAGTGGCCTACTCCAGTACTCTCCCACAGCCTAGTGAACAGCTGCCCTGGGCGCTGGAGAGCCCTGGAGTCACAGACTCTGGTAGCTGCTGACTGAAATGTACACTCCTCTTGATAGTTTCAGGGCTGTCCACCACTGAATAGCAACTGTAAAATTGACAAGAATCACAACAATTTCATTTTGCACCTGCCATGATCCTGGGAGAATATTTCATAATATCATGCTGGGGTATATTAACAGGAGTGTCATATGTAAGAAATGAGAGGTAGTTGTCCTGTTCTACTTGGCACTGGTAAGGCCTTAACTGGAGTAATGTGTCGGGTTCTGGATGCCACAATTAAAGAAACAATTAGACAAATGGAAGAGAATCCAGAGGAGAGCCAAATAGTGGACAAACTGATGAGAGGCCACAGGACAGCAACAAAAACTATAACAGTTTTTAGAAAACCTGACCTGTAAGAAAAGGTTACAAAAACTGGCCATGTTTAGTTTTGAGAAAAGAAGGACGAGGGGGAGACCTAATAACAGTGTTCAAATATGTTAAGGGGACAGTGATCAATTGCTCTCCACTGAAGATAGGTCAAGAAGTATTTGACTTAATTTGAAACAAGGCAGATTTAGATTGGCTATTAGGAAAAACTTTAACTATAAGGATAGTTAAGGACTGGACTAGGGAGGTTGTGGAATCCCCATCTTTGGGGATGTTTAAGAAGAGGGTGGTTAATCACCTGCCAGGGATGCTCTTTGTATATTTGGTCCTGCCTCATCGCAAGGGGCTGGACTAAATGACCTCTCGAGGTCCCTTCCAGCCCTATATTTCCGTGATTCAGTTCAGAAACACCATGTGTCGGTTTTCTAAATGAAAATGGTATGGAATTTCCATTTTGCAGGAAATTTTTAAATGTCGAAATTTCCCGCAACTCAGAAATTCTATATTTTGATCAGCTTTTGTTTTGATAGTCTTTAATTACATGATCCCATACTATTTTCCCCACAGGATCCCTGCCAAATTCAGTGCGAAGGATGGACACAAAGGAGTAGAATTAAGGTTTCATCAGAAACTGACAATCTGGCATTTCCTAATTTTTGATTTGTGACTTTGCAATCAAAGTTATGTTATTTTAACGTACTTTTAAATATGTATTTTTACTGAAGTTTATCTAAAAAGTAAAGATAGAATTCCAGTGCTGTCCTCCATCAAAACACTTGATTTAAATATAGTCTAGGCTTCAAATTATTAATTTTGGATTGGGTCAGCTTGTCATTATAGTCCATTGCTTTGTTCAACTTTTTAATACTCAGAAGGGAAATCTGTAAATGCTATCTTGTAATTTTCCCTGGACAAGTTCAATCACCCTTCAGAAACTCCTTTCTTTCTTACTCTTTTTATTGTTATTACTTAGTTTCATATAACAATAGGCACAGAAAATCTGCCTGAATTGCACCAAATTTTCTGGTATATGTCTCATCTTCTTTGTAGTTTCAGACTTTTTTTAAAGTAGACTAGATATCTAGATTTCAGTTATTCTGCTGTAGAGCAAAATGCGATACAAGAACAAGGCTTCAGTGGAAATACTTCTGATGTGAGGTTAGTATCAAGCCTCTGATTTTTTTTTTTTTTAAAACAGGAAAGTAGGTGGGGCTAAATTTTGCCTGTGCTAAAACATACCTCTTCTCTGAGGTAGGATTTCAGTTAGAGAGATTTTACTGTTACCGACACAACAACTGAAGAAGAAAGGATTGAATTTTTATTTGAAAACAAGCAGACAATCAACTATGATTCTTTCTACCTGTAAGTAAAGTGGGCCGTGTATTTTATGCTTTATGTTCTGTTTTGTACACTAGTTAGCAATGAGCTGCATAAATATCACCATATTTTCCAATTATCCTGCTCTGAAATTGTCATATTAATATGCATATTAAAATTGTTGGTGTTAACTTTCCGAATTACTTCACAAAATTGCTATGATGGCTTCAGCAAAGCTACTATTGTTACCAACATACGGACTAGTGAACTCAACAAACGGGGAACACAAGAGGATCGGAAACCAAAGGACTGTCCTTAAGAGTGTGTCGTGCATAGACATGACAGGGAATTTAACAGAATTATAGGGAAACTTTCCGATTATGAAGAATTCAGCTCAATCAAGAGCTAAGTGATAAAACTTCAGGAATTTCAATATTTTTCTATTAGTGGAAAAACAACATTTGGTTTGAAAAAAAGTATGTAGTTTTAGAAGCAAACTTTACTGTTGATTTCCAACAGGACATGATTTTATAGTTTTTTTCAGTCTGGATAAAAGGCAAGCAATATCTAGTCAATTGTCGGGCACTCTATATGTCACAAATGAGATGTTTTTGATGAGCAAAGATAGGTTAGGTGGGCGGACTATCCCTCAATGTACCAATTTACACAATTGGTACACAACTCAAGCTGCTTGAAAAACAAAGTGTTGTTCCGAGCTTGGTACAAGAACATGATTGCTTAGAATCAGACTAATTATCAACATTTAGCATCATTCTATCAGAAATGGCAAAACAAAATAAAAAAAAATTCTGAGTATTAGATTATAAAAGACAAGTGATAAGAAAAATACATTTCTAACTTGGCTGTTGGTTTTGTCTAGCTAACAGATTCCACTCTAATTAGAGCAATTTATATTTAGGAGATGGGAAGGAAGTGGCACACATTCTTATGCATATACTGGCCACATATATGGGCAGCTATATCAATTTAAAGGGCACCCATGGGCCCTAAAATTTTGTGCAGCATCTATAGTCTTAATCTTGTAGTTCCAGTGTAGAATTTAGCAGCAATGGGAGCATCTCAAAGATCAAAGGGTTCCTGCACTTTCATTATGCCACCTTTAATTTTCACAGAACTGTCTCTGTAGCGTCTCCTCAAGCAACCCACCACTCCTCCTCCCCACAGGCACATCTTTTTCTTCCCCCTCCCTTCCTCTGGCACCCAGCACACCACTCTTCTGCTGTGCATAGCTAGAACCAGTTATAGATCCTTTCCTGGATTGTTTACTATGATGGCAGCTGTTCAACATGTCAACTAACTATAACTCAGGGTACTCTTGGTTACCCATTTCCCTTTATTATGTCTCCTGCACCTATATCTCTGCAGGTATCTTCAAAATGGTGCCTCAGAAATCACTGAATCCTAAGTCTGGGTCTCACAGACCTTTTGGTCAATATGGCTTTCAGGCTTTGCACAGGTGTTTGATTTATACTTGTCAGCTAGTCAGCAGAACATGTAACTAGTCACTGTTTTAAGGACAGGTGTCTTCCTTCCAGCCATTTTTGGGGAGGAGAGGGCAAGCTATAAGACTGGTTGACTTTCCCCTTGTGATTTCCCTGCCATTGTTAGATTATTATTTTATCTGGGAGCAATATGGAACTTTGTTTCAGACTACCAAATGTCTGGAGAAATGAGATTCTTACCATTACCACCAAAGACAAAATGCATGACAAGCTCTAAAGCCAAAGGGCCGGATCCTCAGCTGGCATAAATTTTAAATCATTGACTATGTTTTGGTAGCTTAAATGAAAGCCCACCATTCAGAGAAGTAAGGACTGAAAAGTGTGCTGTCACCACAGCTGATTTATGTAGACATATTCCCAAACAACTACTTATTGAAAACAAAAATACATCTTTGTATTAACAGCAAAAGGAGTAAAGGGCATTTTCTTTCCAGTGCCCTGTCCCATTATGTCTGTGGGTTATAATATTTTAAACCTCAACAGCTACTACACATGTTCCCTTTGGAAAATGCATTTAGGGCCAACTCTTGAATTCCTTACTGAGGCAAGACTCCCACTGAAATCAACAAAAATTAATGATAAAAACTGTGAAATCATGGAACCACATAACTAGGGTGGAGGCAGGCAGACAGTGTGTATGTGGTGAGCATCATCATTACTGTTCAGCAACCTCCTCTAGTGTATGCAAAGGGTTTTTCCAAAGGGCAAGCTACTCCATTAAGGGCCTGATGCAAAGCCCACTGAAGTCAATGAGAATCTCTGCATTGACTTCAGTGGGTTTGGCTCATGCCCTCGCACAACATGAATTCAGGGAGAAAGTGTGTAAAAACAATGTTTAAACTATAGAAGTCAATAGGCAAAATTCTATTTCAGAGATCCATAGATTCCAAGGCCAGAAGGCACTGTTGTGATCATCTAATCTGACCTCCTGTATAACACAGGCCATAGAAGTTTCCCAAAATAATTCCTAAAGCATCTCTTTTAAAAAAATCCAATCCTGATTTAAAAAGTGTTACTGATGGAGAAGAAATCTGCAATGACACTTGGTAAGTTGTTCCAGTGGTTAATTACTCTGTTAAAAATGTACACCTTATTTCCAAATTTGTCTAGCTTCAACTTCCAGCCTTTGGATCAAGTTATACCTTTCTCTGATAGACTGAAGAGAGCATTATTAAATATTTGTTCCCCCTGTAAGTACTTATTGACTGTAATCAAGTCACTTAACCTTCTCTTTGTTAAGCTAAATAGAGTGAACTCCTTCAATCTATCATGATACGGGATGTTTTCTAATCCTTTAATCATTCTTCTTTCTGAACCCTACAATTTTATCAACATCCTTGACTTGTTGACACCAGAATTGGACACAGTATTCCAGCAGTGGTCACACTACGGCCAAATGCAGCGGTAAAATAACCTCTTTACTCCTACTTGAGATTGTATCCAAAGATTGCCTTAGTCCTTTTGAGCACAATGTCATACTGGGAGCTCATGTTTAGTTGATTATCCACCATGGCCCTCAAATTTTTTTCAGAGTCACTGCTTCCCAGGATAGAGTTCCCCCATCATTTAATTATGGCTAAGGCTATGATTATGTCATGGAGGTCACGGAATCCGTGACTTCCATTGACCTCCATGACTTTTTCTGCCCCAGAGCTGGAGTTCCAAGCCAGCCTTGCCCCCGCATCTCCCATCTCCTGGGTGGTGGGGGGACTCCACAGCTGCCCAGCTGCCGCGGGCAGACCCTACCATGGGGTAGGAGGGCCCCGGAGCTCCCACGCACCGTAGCAGTGGGGGACCTGGGAGTCCCTGCAGTAGTGGGTGCTGAACCCACCTACCCCTTTTGTCAGGGATATTTTTAGTGAAAGTTTGAGACAGGTCACAAGCTTCTGTGAATTTGTTTATTGCCCGTGACCTGTCCATGACTTTTACTAAAAATATCCGTGACAACAACTTAGCCTTAATTATGGCCTACAATCTTTGCTACCAGATACATACCTTTACCTTTAACCATACTAAAATGCATGTCTGTTTGTGCGCAGTTTACCAAGAGATCCAGATTGCTCTGTATCAGTGACCAATCCTCTTTATTATTTACCACTCCCCCAATTTTTGTGTCAGAGGCAAACTTTATCAGTAATGAATTTGTTTTCTTCCAAATCATTAATAAAAATGTTAAATAGTGTAGAGCCAAGAACTGATCCCTGCAGGACCCCACTAGAAATACACCAGTTTGATGATGATTCCTCCTTTAGAATTGCATTCTGAGACCTGTCAGTTAGCCAGTTTTTAATCCATTTAATGTGTGCCATGTTAATTTTATTTCATTCTAGTTTTTTAATCAAAATGTCATGTGGTACCAAGTCAAATACCTTACACAAGGCTAAGTATATTACATCAGCACTATTACCTTATACAACCAAACTTGTAATCTCACCAAAAAATATATGAAGGTAGTTTGGCAGGACCTATTTTCCATAAAACTATGTTGAGATTGACATTAATTATATTACCCTCCTTTCATTAATCAAGTCCTGTATCAGCTGGGATCCATGGCAGAAGGACAGGCCTGTAATTACCTGGGTTATCCTGTTTACCCTTTTAAAATATTGGCACAACATTAGCTTTCTCCCAGTCTTTTGAATTTTCTCCAATGTTCCAAGACTTATTGAAAATCATCTTTAATATGCCAATGATCTCCTCATTAGCTCTTTTAAAACTCTTGGATACAAGTTATCTGGACCCACTAATTTTAAAATGTCTAACTTCAGTAGCTGCTGTGCAACGTCCTCCTGAGATATTAGTGGAATGGAAAGAGTGTTATCATATGATATTACATCATCTGTTTTCCCCCAAATACAGAACAGAAATATTATCGAACATTTTTCCTTTTCTGCATTATTATTAATAATTTTACCATATTGATCTAGTAATGGACCAAGACCATTGTTAGGATTCTTTTTGTTCTACATATACTTAAAAAACTCCTTCATATTATCCTTTACTTTGTTGACCATAGATTTCTCCCTGTGTCCCCTTGCTTCCCTTATAAATTTTCTATAATTCTTACCTTCTGATTTATATTCATTACTATGAACGTCTGTTTCTTCCATTTGTAATATATTACCTTTACTTCCTTTCTAAACCATGTCTGTTTTTAATCAATAGGGCCTTCTTCCTCAATTGTGGCTTTTTGGGCATCTAGGAAAATGTTCCCAAACAATTCCCAATTCTCATTCAAATTTTTCTGATTAAATTCTTCCTCCCAGCTGATTTGGCTCATAATTGTTTTCAGCCTTGTGAAACTGGCCCTTATAAAGCACCAAGTATCTCTCTCTCTCTCTCTCAGTATCACAGGTGTGGACTTGATTCTGCTTGCACATTATAAATATGATCAAGTCATGATCACCTGTACCTAAGTTACTGTCAAGATGTCTGTAGTGGCTCAGGAGTGTGAGTACCAACCTCAGTGCACACTATTGAGAAACAGGGCACACACCCCAAATTGGTTGTAAGTTCGATACTTAAATTTCACCAACCAAGTTTCAAGTGTGAACTCCTCCTCCTATAGCTGCCTTAACAGGATGTCACAGACAGTCCTCTTGGGTACTCCAACCTATCTTGCCACCCAGGTAAAGCTTGCCTTTCTGATAGATGGTCCCTTACATCAAAAATCACAACAATGTTCAGGTTATTCCCAGTTCCAAAGGACCAGTCACTTACCCTAGATCACTTGCACTTTAGATCCTACACCAAAAACAACGCTTGTAGCCAATCCTATAATAAATTAACTAATCATTTATTACCCAAGAAAAAGAAATATGAGAGTTATTTACAAGGTTAAAGCAGGTAAACATACACACACAAATGAGCTAGTCTTAGGTTCCAAAAGGTAATAGAAGCTGCTATAATATGCAAGCTCCATAAGTACTCCTAAGGTTCACCCAGGCCAGGTACTGGGAATCCCTTGTTTATGCTTAGAAATCTTGCCCTCTCCAAGTACAAACAGCATAGACATACAGTCTTCCCCCAGGGTTCAAACTGATGAGATGAGTTCACCTGCATGTCTCCTCTTCATGGGTATGTGCAGAGGGAGAGCGATCAACCAAAGCTTTGTTCTTTGATGCTTCACAACGGTTCATTTGGTTCCAATGAGCCTCCTTAGTGGGCAAGACATAACACTCCCTTTGGCAAACTAGTATTTCACACTTGGACATGCTTCTCCTCTGACTGGTGATTTCAGAACACTTTTGCAGTCACAGAGCAAACACTGAAATATTACCTTATAAATGGGATACAGATATTATAAGTAAGCTTATGATTTAGTTATGGGTATTTTTAGTAAAAGTCATGGACAAGTCATGGGCAATAACAAAAATTCACAACCCCTGACCTGTCCATGACTTCTACTATAAATCACTTTTGTCATCTTTATCTGGCTTGTCCTCGACCATCCCTCCATGAACGCAGGTCGATGCCACACCATTCTATTTTGTTGCAAGCACATTCTTTTCATTTCTGGCCAAAGATTTTTGTCATGGGATCGGTCCAGTGCGTTTTCGGTCTGCCCAGCGGTTGCTTGTGGTCTCTGGGGATCCAATCACTGGTGTGGGTTGTCCACCTATTGTCTTGCCTGCATACTATGTGACTTGCCCATCTTTGCTTTGCGTCGTACATTGCCTGCACTACATCGGTCACCTCCGTACGCTTTCTGATCTCCTCATTCGGTATGTGATCACGGAGCGATATCTTGCACATTTGCCTTTCCATTGCTCTCTGAGTGACAGCGAATTTTTCTTTCTCTGCTTTCGTCATTGACCAGCTTTCTCCTCTGGCAGAACAGTGGAGTTAAACAGTTCTTTCCTTTCCTTCATGGGCAATTCATCATCCATTTGAGATATCTTTATTTTGTTGAAATTTGCCCACCCCACCTTTCATGTTTCTGCAGCTGAGCAGAGAGAACTGGCCGCTGCAGAAGTCATGGAGATCGTGGAAAGTAATGGAATCCGTGACTTCCGCAACCTCTGTGACAGACTCACAGCCTTAATTATAAGTGAGATTAATGTACGTAGCAACCTACAAGCATTTCATAAATTCTAAACACATTTTTATCAATCTATATCTATTTTAACAATACTAACAAAAGAGAGCCAGACTGAATTCCAGCTATGCATTTGTCAGTGTGCAGTTGAGGCCAAGAGGCATGGGCAGCAGGTACAATAGGCCAGGGAAGCCTTTGCCTTCCCTGGCGCTGCCACTGACCCGCTGTCGGACACCTGGCCCCAGCCCCTCCCCAAGACTCTCACTGCCTCCTCCACTCCACACACCCTCAAGGTCCCTGCTGCTTGCTGTGTCCCTCCTCCTCCTCTGGACAGGGAGTGAGGAGGGATGCAGAGAGCCAGCAGACTGGCGAGGCTCTACCGAGTGCTGGAGCCGGCAGCTCGACAGGGAGGCAGGGCCTTCAGGGGTAGGAGGAGCTGGCACTAAGGGGATGGCGGCTTGGCCTGGCCCGAGGGATGGCAGCTTGGCTCAGCAGGAACTCGGGGGCCAGGGGAGCTGGTAGTTCCACCTGGGGCTGGCCTGGCACTCAGGGAGACTGGTGGCTCAGCCCAGGGCTGGGGCCGGCAGTCAGAGGAGGTGGGAGGGGGCAGTGGGTCAGGGGGGTCGGCAGCAGTGGCTCAGCACAATGTGTGGCTGGGGCAGGCGGGCCAGGGCTCCTCTGGTTGCGGGAACCCCTCAGAGTCAGGGCTTCTCCTTTTACAAGGTAGAAGGGGGATTTCAGGGGTCTGGTGTAAGGGGGCAGGGCCTTGGGTGGAAGGCATGAGGCTTGCAGGCTAGCCTCCCCAAAGCGGGGGTTCACCCTGCCCGTGACAAGAAGCCTTGGCAGAGGCTGGCACCTGGTCTGCAAGCACCACAGTTACCATTAAATTTTTAGTTCTGTGATAATTTCTTCTTTCTCTCTCAAGTATCTCATGTACATTAAAGAAAACAGAATTTGGCTTTTTGTATCCAAATGAAGTTAATTTTCTTTCTGTTGCACTTTGAGTTCTGGCTTCTCTCTTTTGAATGGAGGGATTTTAAAAAAAAATAAGTAATAAAGAGTGTAGAGATGTCTATGTGAGGCAATATGCTGCATGTGCTTCTGTCAGGAAGTGCAGGCTTCCTGTACCACTTTATTAATCATTGCTACAATACTTGGAGTCAGCTCTGTGTGTATATAACTTCCTGTCTTGCTAGTACAAGATTATGATGTGAGCAAGTCTAATCAAGTTATTCACACGGAGAGCCAAGCACTTTGACATTTGCGGTGGGTACTTTAGAATCTAAAGTTTAGAGGTACAGGTATGGGTCATCTTTTCTTCCTGATAGGGGCTGCAAAGTCACTATGAGTTATTCTGTCACTTTTGTGGTCTGTGAACTGCAAATTCGCTAATCAAAGAGGTCAGAATGAGAAAGAAGTGTCACATGTATTGTGTAAACAGGCTCACCAGTAACTTTGCAAGATGTGACGGCCTACACAGCCCACCTGAATAGGCCTTCACCTGGGATATCCCAATAGCATTCCAGTGTTTAAATCAAAGTATCCAAGTGTAACTAGCCCTATTGAATCAAATCCTAAAACCTGCAACTCTCAGTAGTCTCTGAAGAACTCTCACAGTACTTCTTCTTTCATGATGCTGTCCCTGGCTGATTTGCCAGATTTCCACCAGAAATATGGTATTTCAATAAGACAGCTCACAGCTTTAACTCCCATTGAGTCACTCTGCAGCTGCTACTGAACAGTCAAAGTGGGAATCAATGCAAGGACAAAACAACTCCTTCAGAAGTGGTGCTGCAAGGGAGAGAGAGAGAGAGAGAGAGGGCCAAATCAGGAACTATGCATGCAAACATATCTGCCTCTACAAAGCTGGGGATGTCCCTTCCCTAGGACCTCATGCCCTGTGAGCTCCATGGAGCTAGAGGAGGACATGGTAGGATAGGAAGAAGAAAGAAGGGCAGCAAACCTCACATAACCACCCTACCTCTCAGACCTTTCACACTCATTTCTCTGCAAGAGATGGTAATCTAGGCCACGGTTACTGGATTATGGGTCATATTCTGCACTCTTTTTCAGTGATAAGAACGGTCATACTGGGTCAGATCAAAGGTCCATCAAGCCCAGTATCCTAGCCTCTGACAGTGGCCAATGGTAGATGCCCCAAAGGGAATGAACAGACAGATCATCATCAAGTGATCCATGCCCTGTCACCCAATCCCAGCTTCTGGCAGTCAAAACACTGAACTCAGTGAAAGTTTTGCCCAAGTAAGGAGTGCAGAATAGGGACCTACACTGCATACCATGAAACACTCTAATTACTGATTCAGCACATAGTTTGTTATGATTCCTTAAGCACTATAAGAGCCAGCTGGTAAATAGAAGATTAGGATATATGTAAAATGCATTACAAACATTTCATTTATTGCTGGTTTCTTTTAACCTAGCAAAGTAGATTCAAGTGTGGAAAGTGCCTATACTTTACAGAAAGAGTTTGAAATTCAGTGAAGGCAGAAAATTCCTGGGCTGATATTCCACCTTTACTCAAACCAGCCTGAACTCTGAATTCATTTGCATTTGTGGTTATAGTCAGATCTTCAGTGTACTTAAGAATGTTGTTTTAATAATACTTTGAAGTTCTACAGAGCCTGATCTAAGTATCTCTGGTCAGTATTTTACAAATGTTAATTGAGCCTCACAGCACTAAGGCAAGGAAGAGATATACAGGGATTACGTGACCCATCACTGAAATGTAGACACCTTTATGGTGGAATGTAGAAGCTCTTTAATGGTGCATGGTGGCAATATGCTATCTAAGTCAGGGGCAAACACTGCCCCCAACTGAAACACTTCGGGTAATGATAAATACCTTGATATCTCTAATGGACAAATGTCAGTTCACTTCATTCAAAAGTCAGCACCTGGAATGCCACACTGCCATCTAACACCATTCCAGTAATTAATTCAATACAATTTCAGACTTTCCCTCTGAATTTCTCTTTTTGAAGGTAAACATAGACCAGTGATATTAAGATACTGCAAGTTGCAAACACTCTTTTCTTTTTTCTTGTTTATAGCACCTTGTCTGGAAAATATGGTAAATAAACTAGAAATTACAGCAAGCACCAGTAGGAGAAAGCATGTTCTGTCAAAGATAAATAGCAACAGTTTTAAATGGCAAGGTGATAGCTTCATGAACAATTGAAAGTAATGCAACAAACCTATCACACTGCACATAGCTTTTTTAGTCTGGCTTCTTTAAAAAAAAAAGTTAATGTCAGCTGGTTTGGGCATTTCCAATCCTCATATTTTCCATAACCGTCACTGGAAACTTTTATCAAGCAGTTTATGATATCTTGTGATTAAAATGGGCTTGTCAAAGTCCCACACTGTAGGCTCTTCACAGGATGTCATGGTCTATGGCAAATTGCCCCCACAAGCTTCACTGGTAACTTTTCAAAGCAAAACAAGCATAAGCCACAGGTTTCTTCCTCTTCTGACTAAGAACTAATTTTGATCTTATCTCCCTGAACTTTGCCATTCTCTTTCCCTTTTTATAATGTGAGATTTGTTAAATACTGTATATATCTTTATTGGTCAAATAATTCACCAGGTATAATAAGACTACTTAATCTTTTGAATGCTATGGTACACAGATTCTTAGTAAACTTCCTTGCAGTGCTATGCTAACATATACTCATCTTTAAAATGACTCCAACTCAAGCAGCTCCTCCACTTCCAAAACAGCTGCCTAAACCACCCACAACCTAGTGGCTATGGGAACACCCAGCTATATGTCAATTGCCTAACTTTCCCTTCTCTTTCAGCTGCCTAAAGGTCATGCAATCTCCAACCAAGAAACCTGGCTCAAGCCCCTCTCCCACCCCAGGTGTCATCCATCCAGAAATTAGGTCTAATAAAGGTCAATTATCTTGCTGCAGCTGACCCCTTTAGATCTCTTCTCTCCACTTGTTCATTTGCAAGCAGTATACGAGGAATTGCATAAACATAGTAGCTGTGATACAAGATAAATAGGAATGCATGACTAACTCTTTTGAGATCAGATTTGAGCTCTTGTTTTGAAGGCTTCTGTACCTGAAAGACATATAATAATGATATGCACTGAGATTATATAGCAAAAGATGCCAAAGCTCTTTTACAAACATTGCTTAATTCTTACAATGTCCTATTTCCATTTTACAGATGGATAAAATGAAGCAGAGAGAGGTTAACGTATAAGTAACTTGCCCATGCTCACACAGTGAAAACATGGTAGAGCCAGGATTAACACTCCAGAGCTCTAACTCAGAGTCTATGTGCTAACCATTATACTATACTTCCTCTCTTATGTAGACTTAGACTACATAGAGAATGGATTTTCTTATTACTTACACTGAAATATTTCATCCAAATCCCTCACATTTAAATTGTGTCATCATCCCAGATGGGGGGCATAACAAACCAAAAATGGTGAAGAGGGAATAAAAAAAACTGAACACATTAGTGTGACTTTGAAAAGAACATGCATGAAAGATAAACTTGGAAAAATACTCAGTCCTAAGGGAAGGACACTACCTAATATGTGGCTTTAGAGCATCTTCTAATGACAAGAATGTAGTGTCCTCTGTGGAAGAGAAGAGACAGGACTCAATTGTGAAGGATATAAAGGTGGCTGCATACAGAAGGAATCTGTAGCTCTCCTTGGATATCTAGCTTCCACACTGATTAAAACAATCTAGTATAACCACACAGGGTTTCTCTTAAATCCTAGCCAAGAACGGTGACTACACTACAAGCAAGACTGTATTACAGGTAAAACATGAATAGGGAGCTCAACATAAAAAATATGTACAGATGCCAGATTGGTTCTGCAGATTTTTCACACCTCACAAGAGGACATTTATAACATCAGAGGCTCTTCTGGTGCTATGTATTCATTAAGAAAAAATAGCCTAATCAGCATTTTATTATTGTACTGCTCACTGTGGTTAATAATTTATCCATCTGTAAATAGGAACAATACTTAGCACCTGTATAGTGCTTTTCATCTGTGGATCTCAAAGTGCTTTACAGAAGTGGGAAAGCATTGATAACTTCAACAGATGAGGAAACTGAGGCACGGAAAGGTTAGGGGTTCAATTGTGGAGTCCTTCCTTATGCTGGCGAGCACGCATTTAAGTAGTTCCACTGGTTTCAATTGGACTATTCCTATGAGTAAATGTTCCACAATCTGGTCCCAAGTGACTTAGCCCAGAGTCTCACAGCAAGTCCGTGGCAGAGAACCTATTACACACTTCAATGCAGTAAACCAAAAACAGTACTAAAAATATAGAAAATGTTCTTGTTTTCAGATCACACCATCCAGTCTGTTTTTTGCTGCTGCTGCTGTTCAATGCAGAAAAGGTAAATCAAATTTTAGCTTCAACTTGCCAGTAATTAAGCTAATCAAAATAAGTCATTTGCTTTCAAACTAGTCACATATAAAAGGTTCTAAAATCCCTCAGTTTTCAGTAAATCTGCTGAAATTTGTAAAAATTTACAGACCTTTTCCCTCCCCCACAGCTAATCTGTTTGGTGATATATATTCTCACAAACACTGTTTTTATTCTCCAAAATTAGAGCAGTGAGAACAAAATTGAGCCTGGACAATGACGTAGACTTGATGGCTGGATACTCAATGTCACAACAGCTCTCCTATGTGTCTACCCAAAAGCACAGAGTAAGTAATTCATACAGATTCAGGAAACTGAAGTACAAAGAGGTTAAGTGACATATCCAAGCCCAGACACTGAATATATGCCAGAGCAGGCACTAGTGCAGAGGTTCTCAAAAATGTGGATAGTTCCCTCTAATGTGCGTGCCTGGGTGGCCGCACACAAGAAAATGAAGGGCATGGCTCCACTAATTAGATGCCTGGACCCTGGAGAAGACACACATGTAAGGTGAGGTGGTGGCCTTTGGGGAAATAGGGGGTAGGTGGGAGGGGGCAATGGGGTGAATAGAGGAGGTGGAGGGAATTTGGGACGTGCAGGGCTGTGGCGGCCAGAGAAAGAGGCGACTTTCCCCAGCTACAGGATTCCAGCTGCTGTGAAGAGACGGTCCTCCTTCCCAGCCTCAGCTCTGTGGCTGCTGTGATGGGGGAGAGAGGGCACATCCATCGCAGTAGAAAGGTAAGACTACTGATATTAAAATATGAGTTGTGTGCTTTTATTTGTAGAACAAAAAATGTTAATTATTATTAAGGTTTTTTTATATAGCGCTTTTGTCCAAGTGCTTCACAATAGTTAGCTAACGGTACAAATAACATTTGGAAAGATCATTAAGTGGTCCGCTGAGACCCTCAGCAATTTTCAAGTGGTCTGTGAAAAAAAAAATTTGAGAACCACTGCATTAGTGTAACTACTCCCTGCTAAATCTTTAAAGTTGCAGTAATACATACGTCATATAAATATTGTAAAGAGTATTTTAATAAGAGTGCAAAGATTTAGAAGATTTACATTGTTATGTATTTTTTCCAGACACGAAGGACCTGAGTATGGTCTTACTTTCATTTGGCCTAACTCCACTGACTTTGATGAGTTCCTCCCAACTTTACAACAGTGTAACCGAGCGCAAAACCAGGCCCTATGTTCATGCAAAACAAAATGTTTATATTCCTGCTGATAAGCATGTATGCAATGTTCTCCAAACCCAGCTAGTGTAACTCAATTGACTTCAATGGAGCTATTCTGATTTACATCAGCTGAGGAGCTGTCCCAGAATTCATACCGCATTAATGTAACTGCAAGCACGTTGGTGGGGGAAATGCTCTATTTTGGCTACAGTCACATTATATGCATATTATTTATTTATTTTGTCAGTGTAACTTTGGCTTGAGTAACAGTTATCCACGTGCAATCAACTGTACTCTGTTGCCTTCTTGCAAGTGCAACTGACTGGATGATAAAGCATAGGGAGGGAAGGAATCGTGATCAGTTTCTTTCAGGCACAGAGACAACATAAGAATAAAAATAAAATAAAATATTACTACTAATAATAATACTAATAATAAGCAGGGAAAGAAATGTAAACCAATTACGATATTTTTTTCTCTCAACAGCGTCACAGGGAATTTGTTCAGCAATCAAAGAGGAAGCCACTACCAGCGTTACCCCCACAGATCCCTGAAGAGTATGAAGAGAAAATCAGAGTCATTGCACTCTATGATTTTTTTGCCAAAGGACCCTGTGACTTAACACTCAGGAAATCAGAAGAATACATTATCCTTGAGAAGTATGACCCTCACTGGTGGAAGGCAAGAGACCAGTATGGGTAAGAGAGGAGGCATATTTGGACCCATTTGTTTCTATCTCTCTTCCTAAAAAAAAAAAAAAAAAATTAGAGGCATAAATATATTTTAGGGCCAGATTTTAAAGTGTTCAGCTCCCAGTTAAGCATCTATAGGAAGCAGCCAGATTTTTGAAAAACATTCAGCACCCAGCATCTCCCATTGAGAATAATGGGAATCTAGAATCTAGACAGACACACGCCAGGCTAAACAAGAGCAGCATTTGGGATTTTGAGAAGAGAGTGAGTTGCTGGGTGCTGAGTAGTTCTGGAAACCTGGCTACTTCATTTAGGACCTGTGGGTGCTGAGCTCTTTTGAAAATCTGGTGCTTCATACTTAATTTCTAAAGTATTTTACAATACAGTGAATCAGAAGAAATGTTGTTGAGTGTGATGAAATGGCATTCAGATAAAATAGCAACTACAGTCATATAAGTACCTAGATAGATGTACTGCAATTAAGCCAATTTCTGCTCTCAGTCACACTTGTGCCTATCTTCCCATCTAGTTTCATACAGTGATATCTTATATTGAAGTTACTAGGGTTGCACCATTGTAGCTGATGGCAGAATTGTAGAAAGGGTATGTAATTCAGTAAAATATTGTTTTTAGAATTAGGTCTGCCTGAACCAAAATCCTAGATCCAAATACCCCTGAACTTTAAAAAAAGTTTGGATCTGAACTTCACTTATGGTCCATCTTCCCTCAGTAATGCTTTCATTGTGTCCCCCTTCTCTCAACTTAATGTCTTCATCCACACCTCCACCTCCCCTTATTTTTTGAATATCTGCTTTTTTTTATGTGCCAAATAACCATCCCTTCCTAATTCAAATCCCTCCTTTAAACACACTTCTTCCACCTAGGGGCTCAGTGATAATCCACCAGATACATATAAAAGAATTTGGCTTGTTCAGAGATTAGACAATCATCTGGTGTACTGTGCGTCTGAACTGCAATGTCTGTCCAAATTAGTTTGTAAACCCATTGGAGCAGGGACCATGTCTTCCTCTAGGAACTGTACAGTGACAAGCTCGCTGACATATGTAATAACCTTGAGTGCAACTAGTTCTTTTAGAAGGTGGGAATTAAAATAATTGGCAATTATTTAAAATGTAGGTGTATATAATATAATAAAATTAATGGAGATATCCCATCTCCTAGAACTGGAAGGGACCTTGAAAGATCATTGAGTCCAGCCCCCTGCCTTCACTAGCAGGACCAAGTACTGATTTTTGCCCCAGATCCCTAAGTGGCCCCCTCAAGGATTGAACTCACAACCCTGGGTTTAGCAGGCCAATGCTCAAACCACTGAGCTATCCCTCCCCCACACATATATATATCAATCAGCTGTTTGGCGCCACAAGCCTGGGAGGAGAATTAGAGCGGCGGCGGCGTGCTTGGGGAGGAGGCGGAGCAGAGGTGAGCTGGGGTGGGGAGCTGCCGCTTGGCTCCCGGGCGAGGGAGCTGCTGCCGGGGGGGCGCCTCAGGGCGGGGGGGGGGTGGGGAGCTGCCGCAGGGCTGGAGGGGGGGGTGCAAGGTGGAAGTTTCGCCTAGGGCATGAAACTTCCTTGCACTGGCCCTGTATGCAACTCAGTCTAGGGTTTGAGCCACATTCTGCTTTCTAATGTGTGCATTTGCCATGCATATGCGTTCAAAGGTAAAATCTAGGCTTCAGTGCCACCTGGTGGGTCTTGTGCAGAGCTGGCAACACAAATTCACCCACTTCCTGGTTCTCCAGAGAACAGTCCCATACTGAACAATTCATACAGACAGTATTTGCTCATCATCTGTCCTTTGAAAAATCACCAGAATAATGATCAGAAGAATCCTTGGGTCTTCCTTCAATGACTGTCTGAATTCACAGAAACATAGCTCATACTTGATATGTGGCCAAAGTGTTAGTTGCCCTCCTGTTAAGTGAAAGGAACATTAACATTTTAATCCCATTAATACTTTACATTGTGTTATATCTTTCATTTGTATTTATTTTAGTAATGAAGGCCTAATTCCCAGCAATTATGTAACTGAGAACGAGCGAAATAATTTAGAAGCATATGAGTAAGTACACTTGAAAATGATTATTGTGCCTCCTCCCTGAGAATTGGTTAGGGTTGTACATTTTTAGGGCCTGCTCTTTCAGTCCTTACTATAAGTCAACAGGAGTTTGCCTCAGTAATGACTGCCACTGCAGGATGAAGGCCCTTATTTTTTCTTATAAATCATCATCCTAAAAATGAATTCACCATTTGTCTTCCGGTTTTCATGATTCTTCTCCATTCAAATCAATGGCTGTTTGCTATGAGACTAGAATGTTATAAACACTGGTAGCTCATATACAATAAATAGTATAACTGCATCCGTTTGCATAAGTCAAGATTCACAATCTGGAAGTTTCCTATTTGTGAGGGCTCACAGCCAGATACTATTATACTCTGATCTTTTCCTGTTTTGTACATTTCAATGACTATCCAGTACTGACTTCAACATATTTAAGGTTCATTGACTGGTGAGGAAGAGTAAAATTCCCAAATATTCCAACCAGAGATGGGCCTGAAACACCAAGTGTAAATGCAAAATTTCTCAAACTTGTGGGTGTTTATATCCAGGATTTTACTTAATCTCAACTTTAATTACAACAAATGGGAAAAAATATTGAAAATCATAGGGCTAGACTTGATACCAGTAAAGTTGCCCTCTTTCCCCAACCATTTGATTATGAGACACTATATGAGCAAAATTCTATACACTGGACTGTAAATTATGAACCCACCAATTTATCAAAGGCAGAAGACTAGACCCTCTAACAACTCTTATGGCCTGGGCAAGAACCCACCACATTTTCACATTGTTACTGTGTAGGAATTTTAAAAAATAAATTAGAGAGTGAGATCCAGAACACGGGATGGGCACATTTTAAAAATATAACTATGAAACAGGAAGCACTTGTTTTATGAGGAAGCTAATGGGGTTCTTTCACTAGTTAGGGTGAGCTGAGTGATAATAAACAGCAGAGTTAAAATTGGTAGTGGAACTTTAAATATTTCCAGACTTTCTGACATTTTGATTTTTTTAAACTATGACTTTCTAACATTTTCACTTTTCATTGTTTTTTTAACCCTAGCTCTGAATTTCCTCATTCATAAATATCTTGTTTTTGTTTGTGTTATTGTTATAACTGAAATAGTCTTATAAAGTTGTTTAAAATTAATATCTGTTTGTTTACAACCTTAGCTTTATATTAACTAAGTTTTTGGTTTGGGAATAGTATAATGGTTAAGAAGTGTTGCGCATTACAATAGAGTCAATAAGTATTTTTGTTAAAATAGTTTGAAATCAAAACATAATTTAGCTGTCTTTTCTTGGTCATTTATTGTAGGTGGTACTGTAAAAACATAACCAGAAATCAGGCAGAACTTCTACTACGGCAGGAGGTAATTCAGTTGGTTTATAAATAAACTTTCATTGTTAGTAAAGTTACCCACAATCTAAATTATTCTGTCAGTGTTACAAGATGCATCATGAAGATTTCGGCAATCAACTCCAGAGCTAACTGTACATAAAATAGAGTACTTTAAAATGAAGGGATGTCTTGGTGGTCTAAACATCAGGTGTGGAATACTTAGACTCCCTAGAACTTGTTCTGTTTAGGTCTTCTACCTTCCATATTAGATAAACTGAGTTCTATGCAGTTTACTGTGCGTGTCTTTTGGGTGAGACTTTAAAAACTGAAATCTGTCCGCACAGTATGAACATTAAAAATCTCATACTCTCTTAGTTAACGTAGAGGTTTGCCCCAGTGTCCTTAACTAAAATTTCTACTCCCCTTATTGTCATACAGCATGTTGTGTCCCACTTAGTCCTGCCTATAGGCAATTGTGTTTTATTGGTGCTATGTTAATATTTTGTGTGAAGCGTTGTGAAACCCTTGGGAAGAAAAGTGCGTGTCAATATAAAAAACAACTGTATCTATGACTTCAAATTGTTACTGTTTTAGAGAGAATAACAGAGTTTTGCTCAGGAGCCAACACAGGGATTGGGTAAAATACAACTCAGCTAGAGGGAGTGCACAGAAATACATAAAATTATAGATGTTAAAGAGGAAAAGGAACAGCATTTATATAATCCAGTCTTTACAGTATATTTTCTAGTGATTTGCGTGGTTTAGTTTTCAATGCTCCAAACATGGAGCTTCCAGCACTTCCCATGGGAGAGTATTCTAATATATTTAACTCTGAGAATTTTTCTGATATTCAGTCTAATTTTTCCATTTCCGTTTCTTAATTTCATTCCATTATTATAAATTATAATCCCATGAATCACTCTAAATGATTCCTAGTCGCCATGGCATTTTCACCCTTCAAATATTTATAGATTTGTGTGTCCTATCTTTAGTTTTGTGTTAACCAAGTCAGATATTTAACTCTGCTCCAGCCAATGGCATGGCTGTGACTACAGCATTTCATAGAATCATAGAATATCAGGGTTGGAAGGGACCTCAGGAGGTCATCTAGTCTTAGCTAAACTACTTAAGCTACACTGTACAGCTAAAGCTTACTGCAACCTACTACACAGGGTTGTGACTACAGGATTTACACAGGTCACAATCCAGCTAGCCAGAGTTCTACCATGCAGATGTCCCACCCACAATTCCCCTTCCACATTCATAAGAAGAGAGCTGCCAAGGTTTGTGGCCTTTCTGCTCCTGGTCTCCTGAACAGAAGCACGAAGCACCTCAGTGGTTCCACTATATTTTGAGCCTTGAACAAATGCCAAATAGCCATAAAGTTTTAGCTCTTTATTCTTTAAGTTGTTTCAAGGGTCTGTATCGCATACGAGCATAGTGCAGTATAAACATTCACAGAAACAGTGGACTGGGTTAAAAGTAAATGTTCAATATATTTAAGATGTTAAATATGAGTTATCTTCAACTTACCGCTGATAGTCACCTGTATTTTAATGAATAGCAGCGAGTTATATCCATGGAGTTGTGCCATTCATCTAGTGTACTGAGTGTATAAGAAGATGTACAGTATAGCACAAGGAGTCTTCAATCACAGTGTTACAAACTTAACATACAATATCACTAGGCTTGTATACTTAGTTCAATAGTATAAAGCAATGAAATAGCTCCAGGTAGGAAGAAGACCCCAATAACTAGAAATAGTAAATAGCTCTATCGCTGTAGAAATTAGGAGGTTAGGTAGAGATCATTAGAATATTATGTTACTATGTAAGTCATGTGTTCTAATATCATAAACCATGCTAGTAAAGTTTGAACAGTTTAAACATCAGTATCCAACAGTCAAAAGACACCAAAGCTTCTCTTGGATTAAGTAATATCCTTGGAATCACCCAACAGTGATCCACACACAGGTGAATGACTCAGCATTTATATATTCATATTTACTCTAACGTGTTCTCAGAAAAGTACTTAGCTTCCTGCTGATACAGAGATCTCACCTGCATTTGTACAATACCCTACAATTGTTAAGTACATTACCTTATTTTAGAAGTTACTGTTCTTTTAGTCATACAGTTAAAGGCCACAAGGAACCACCAGATCATCTACTCTGACCTCCTGACCTTTAGCTTCCTTTGGTCCCTTTATAAAATATTCAACAGTATTTTGTAAACAGCTGAATGTCTTATGTGAATTTTCTGTCAAACACAAAAGAAAGGATAAACTAAATCTGAATTGCTTTTCAGTCCAAAGAAGGGGCATTTATGGTCAGAGATTCAAGCCAAAAGGGAGCCCTCACAATGTCTGTTTATTCGCGATCTAGTGGGTAAGTGATTGCTGCTCTGAATGACTAAGAAGACATATCTTAATTATAATTCTTTGTGAAAAGTGGCTTGCTTGCTGCAGAATATACATGTACGGTACAATATTGTACAGCATTGTCCATACTGTGTATAAGGAATACTGAAAACCTTGTTGCAAATTACAATCCTTACAGTTAATTAATAGGTACATACCAATACTAATACTCAATGGAGTAATTTTGTCCCAAAAGTTGGGGAGGAGGGTGGTGGATGCAAAAGTTCCCATGCAGCACGACAAGATCACCCACATTCTCTGAAACCCAAGAGGTTCCAGCATAAGTCCCTTTCATCCATCCAATTAAAACAATAAGCAAACAAAACTTACTGTAGCATCCTCTTGCCTCTCTTCCTACGGTGCAGTCCTTGACTGGCTGGCTCCCATGCCATGCTGTAGCAGTCTTCACTGTGCGCACTGACCTGCTAAATCTCCAACCTCTCCTCCTTCCCCTTCATGGAAAATCCCCCTCAGCCTCTCCTGCTGCCCACAAACACCTCCATTACCTCCTCCCTCTCTCACCAGCCTCTCCTCTCCAAGAACCTCCTAATCTCTCCTTTCCCCAAACTTGCCTCATTCCCTCCCTCACCCCAAACCTCTCCTTCACCCCCTCCCCACGCTGCCTCTCTTACCCATCCCCTCAACCAGGCCATCTTGTCTCTTTACACAGATTCCCCTCATAGCTGCTCCCTAGTGCCTGTTTCCCCCATAATCCGGCCCTCCCCTTTGAGGCTGCCCCCTCCATAGCTGTGACCCCAATTTGTGCCTGTCCCCCAAATAGGGTGACCAGATGTCATGATTTTATAGGGGCAGTCCTGATTTTGGGGTCTTTTTCTTATATAGGCTCCTATTACCCCCCACTCCCGTCCCGATTTTTCACACTTGCTGTCTGGTCACCCTACCCCCAAAGAGGTGTCCCTTCACTTGTCCCTGCCACCCTGTGGGGAGGAAGGGGAGACAGTCGCTGCTGCTCCAGTCCTGCTGATCCCTCAAGCCCCCGCCAGCTGGCTCCAGTTGGGCAAACCCTCAGAGACAGCAAGGACAGGGCCTAGGCAAGGAAGGGAAAGTGGTGGTGCGCAGTAACTATAGCAGTAGCAGCAGGGAGGACATAGGGGCCCCCTGCTGCCAGGAGGCTGTAATTGCAGTTCTCTGAGGTATGAAACAATGGCACATTCACCTGCCCCCCATACCTCACCACATATAATCCCGGGCACTGTCTCCCCATCCCACCATGGGAGAGGGCACCAGCCCCTGTGGGCTCCTGTTCCTGGGGACACCAACCTTGCCAAGCAGGCTGGATCTACCCCACTCTTACCCTATGGCAAACCCCATAGCAGGTACTTGCATGTTGGTGACTGGGCACCACCAGCCCCAAACTCCCCCTGTCCCACTCGATGATTCCGAGCCACTGATTCCTGGAGCTCCCAGACACTCTGGAATGATAACTCCTTCTACACAGGCATCACTGTCCCCCAGTTCCCCTCACTACAGCCACTAGGGACTGGGGAACCAGAGGGTGTGTGACTGATAAAAACCAGGACTTTTAATGTTCTGGGAAGGCTTACAGATTTCCTGGGACAGCTACCTAAAAAAGGGGATGATCCCAGGAAAACCGAGACAGGTGGCAACCCTATGGACCAGGGGTTCTCAAACTGTCGGTTGGAACCTCAAAGTGTGTCGCAACCTCATTTTAATGGGGTCACTTTCTACTTGCACAAAACGGAACACCTTTGCCCTGCCCCTTCTCCGAGGCCCCGCCTCCCGCTCACTCCATCCCCCCTCCCTCTGTCGCTCACTCTCCCCACCCTCACTCACTCACTCATTTTCACTGGGCTGGCTCAGGAGGTTGGGATGCAGGAGGGAGTGAGGGCTCCAGCTGGGGCTGCGGGCTCTGGTGTTGGGCTGGGGATGAGGGCTTTGGGGTGCTGGAGGGTGCTCCAGGCTGGGACAGATGGGTTCGGGGCCAGAAGAGGGATCAGGACTGGGGCAGGGGTTGGGGCCTGGAGGGAGGGGTGAGGGATCCATGCGGGCTCTGGGGTGGGGCTGGGGATGGGGGGTTTGGGGGGCAGGAGGATCCGCCGGGCTCAGACCGAGGGGTTCAGAGGGCAGGAGGGAGATCAGGGCTGGGGCTGAGGGGTTTGGAGGGTGGAAGGGGAATCAGGGCTGGGACAAGGGCTTGGGGCGTGGGAGGGGATCAGGGGTGCAGGCGCCAGGCGGTGCTTACCTCAAGCAGCTCCCAGAAGCAGCAGCATGTCCCTGCTGTGGCTCCTATGTGGAGGCACAGTCAGGGAGTTCTGTCCCATTCGTAGGCAGCGCCCTTGCATAT
This sequence comes from Trachemys scripta elegans, assembly GCF_013100865.1. Lineage (NCBI taxonomy): Eukaryota > Metazoa > Chordata > Testudines > Emydidae > Trachemys > Trachemys scripta. The sequence goes on from NC_048302.1 coordinate 91,044,485, forward strand.
CCTATTGGCTGGGAGCAGGCGCTTGGATTGGAGGCAGCGTGTGGAGCCCTCTGGTTGTCCCCATGCGTAGGAGACGGAGGGGGGACATGCCGCTGCTTCTGGGAGACACACAGAGCCATGGCAGGCAGGGGCCTGCCTAGCCACCCTGCGCTGCTGACCAGACTTTTAACAGCCCAGTCAGCATTGCCAGTTGAAAACCGGACACCTGGCAACCCTAGTTATTGGCCACCCCATTCCATCTGAAAGTTGGGGTTGGGGAGATGCTTCCTCTCCCTCCCTATAACTAGACCCATACTAACACTTGGAGTGTATTGCCAAAGCTCAGAATCCTCATTAGCTTCAGCATTTCTGAAACAAAGTGTAAGCCTCATTTCTCCAACTTGGCTCTCTCATAACCACAACTAAAATCAGTAGAAACCAGTCCTACTAGAGTTATCCTATCCTTAAAATTAGTGGCAAATCTGTGTGGACGGATTGGATGGACAGTGGAATTATGACTGTATTGAATCTAATTGACAATGATAAATTTAAACACTTTGTAGCTCTTCAGCAACAATTTGGCTTGCCCTGATAAAGCATTGACTTATAAATTTATTTGGACTGGATGCATTGGGAGTTCCAGAACCTCCAGAACGTTTATTATTTTGAAGGAAACATCCTGGATATACTTGGCCAGCGGTATCCTGTTACAATTTTCTGGCCCCAAAAACTGTGCTAAAGAATGATAATTTGAGAGCTGCTTGGAATAGATATATGACAATATACAACAATCTCTGACCCAATGGAATACAATTGTATCTAATATTAAAAAAGCAACTATAGACATGACACTACAGCTTATTCACCAAAAGACACTTTTTCAAATATACTGGTCCCCACATAGGCTAATGGTAATAGACCTCATAAATGCTGACTGCTGTTGGCAGTCCTTTGGTGATACATTAGCTCATATGTTTTGGAAGTGCCACTGTATTAAGAATTTCTGGTATGGGGTGGGTCAAAGGACCAATTTGATATTGGATGCTAAAATGGATTTCTTTCTCGGATATATTCCTGATACCTGGAGATTACCTGGTAACAAGGCGGCATGGTTCCAACGTGCAGCTTTAGTCACTAAAAAATTAATCCTTGAAAAATGCAAAAGTTGATCCCCACCAAATATTGATGCCTGTCTCTGTAATATGGATGATACAGCTAATAAATGACTGGCATTCCACAGAAAGGGAATGCCCAAAAAATTCAAAGCAATTTGGACTGCCTTTTTAGAGGTCTATGAGTAACGTAAACCCTGAAGATAGATATGACGCTTCCCATCTCCCACCTTTGTCCTAACCCCATTTAATTCCTTTGTGTATTATGATGAATCTGAAATTTTGGTATAGTGGTTGTATTTGGAAAAATTAATAATTAAAAAAAACAGTAAAGACGAGAGGAGGTGGAACAGGGGCAAAAAGCAATGAAGAAAAAAGAGGGATGGGGAGAAGAAATAAAAGAAAGACTAAAATAAAATGAAAAGTCTCTTGACTGCCTTTGGGGAAATAGAGAGGAAATTTGGGACTTGGACCATTTTTTATGGATTAGTTTTTTAACTCTTTGGGAGGTGCTCATATACCTGGTGATGGATATCATTAGAAAAGCCTAGATAGATGCAAGGAAACTAGAGCATTACATAGTTTACCTAGTGTATCATTCAGGTAATTTCTATAGATACAGTGATAAGTAGTGGTACACTAGATACAGGTTTGATGGGAAGTGCTTGGGCCACAGAGAAACTGGAAGGATCATGCAAGGACACCAGTGACAGTGAATGGGGCTGATGCCATCACACGTTCTCCTGGAGTGACAGAGTAGTATGGGTGACCACAGCATTTGGACCCCCTGAAATTTGGAAATTGGGGTTTAGGAAAAACACAGATGAAGAAATTACAGGAGTTGAGATACAAGGGCGGGGAGGAATTGAGAAAGGAATTTATTAAAGAATGAATAAAGATTTCAGCAAACATAGGGCATTTGAATCTATTTGCACTCTCTCCTAGGTATGGGCAGTGGCACCTGAATTTATGGAAGTGTTCCCTATATCTATTACACCCATAATGCAAGAAGAGGTACAATCTCAGAGGATATATATTGTTTTGGAGACTAAAATAAGATAGAATAGTAGCTGATTTTTCATATAGGTTACAAATTCTAATCCTGTTGGAGTCAATACCGGTAGTAAAAATCACTCTGGTCTCCAAGGTACCATGATTTGGCCATCAGAGGCATCTAGGATGTCAAAATGTTTTAGTCAGTGGTGGGCAACCTGCAGCCCATCAGGGTAATCTGCTGGCAGGCTGTCAGACAGCTTGTTTACATTTGCACGGCTGCTTGCAGTTCCCTGCGGCCACAGTTTGCCGTTCCTGGCCAATGGGAGCTGCGGGAAGCGGCGGCCAGCACGTCCCTGAAGCCTGCGCCGCTTCCTGCTGCTCCCATTGGCCAGGAACAGCGAACCACAGCCACTAGGAGCTACAGGCGGCTGTGCAAATGTAAACAAACTGTCTGGTGGCCCGCCAGTGGAATACCTTGACGGGCCGCAGGTTCCCACCACTGGTTTTAGTAAATGACTGTAGAATGGTTACAAAAGGGACGTCTGCTGTATGGAGGAAAGGGAGCAGAGAAGTTTTTGGCTAGCATCCCTGGCTCCCAAAAGTTCTATTTCTTTATTTTATAGATTTCTTTAGCTCTGAGCCCATAGATCTCATCCCCAGAGGTGAGAGAGGTATTCAGATAAGCTCTGTTTTTCCCCCCCGAAACATTATCCCAACCATAATTCTACCAAGCAAAATTTAAACAGGAAAATTGTATTTCCTCCCCATAGATCTTATTGTGTAATAGTAATAGTAATTCTTGTCCATAACATTTATTTAAATCAGACAGCTTTATTTGATCAAAATATGGTTTATTTTCAAGTAACTGATGTTTTGTTGATTTCAGAAGCCACAGTGGAAATATCCGACATTATCAAATTAAGCAAAACCATTCAGAACAGTATTATGTAGCAGAAAAGCACCTCTTTCCATCCATTCCTGAACTCATCCAGTATCACCAGCATAATGCAGCAGGTAACAGCAGCTAAGCAAATAAGGATTTAATACTGATGATGATTGGAAGCTCATTGCAGATACGACTTTGAGAGCTCAGAAATAACCTTTCCTGGAATCAAGTTCTGTCTTTTTAAAAAGAGACAGGTTTGCAAAATGTTGATGAGAAAAGTTCAATTTCTTAGCCTATCCCTTGTGCTAAATCAGTAGTTTTGTACTGTGCAAAAACTGGGGTTGAGTCTATATCCATCTGTTGCCTCTTGTCTTTTATTTAGGCTTGGTCTACACTACCCCCCTAATTCGAACTAAGGTACGCAACTTCAGCTACGTGAATAACGTAGCTGAAGTTCGAAGTACCTTAGTTCGAATTAGTTCGAACTTACCTTGGTCCACACGCGGCAGGCAGGCTCCCCCGTCGACTCCGCGGTACTCCTCTCGGCGAGCTGGAGTACCGCAGTCGACGGCGAGCACTTCCGGGTTCGACTTATCACGTCCAGACTAGACGCGATAAGTCGAACCCAGAAGTTCGATTTCCAGCCGTCGAACTACTGGGTAAGTGTAGCCAAGGCCTTAGAGTGTAAGTTCCTGGGAACAGGGATGATCTTTTTGTTCTGTGTTTGAAGAACTCTTAGCACAATGCGGTCCTGATTCATCACTAGGGCTCTAAAGTGCTACAGTAATAAAAATAATTAATAATTACTACTACTAATAATAAACAAACTAAATCCTATGGGCCTTTGGAAACTGTATAATGTATTTGTCCTCCTACCTATTAACTTCTCTGGCAGGCTGCAAAATGCCAGTGTTCTCACCCTATTCATCCAAGGACTGAGTATGCTTTTCCCTCAGTTACGCCTTTTCAACAGGGCTACATCTGAACAAGTTGTAAATAATATAGAAAAAAGTAACTTCAATGGGTAAGAATGTGGAAAACAAAATAGGTTTTGTTTTAGGAAGCTAAGATGGATGCATAGGGTAACAGGATAATTGTTCTAAAGAATATTATCACTTTGTCACCCATAGGTCTCATCACCCGCCTCCGACATCCAATTGGATCAATGGGAAGTTGTTTACCAGCAACGGCAGGATTTAGTTATGGTAAAGTTTGAAGTATTGTTTTGGTAGAGTTTTAGGTATCTTCCTAGGTTTTTATATCATGCTCATCATCTTGGTATCTGAGGTATGCTAAAGAAATTATCTCTGTAATAATTAATATAAAAAAACACATGTCCACCAATAGGAATTATCCATTTCTTATTCAGGATCCAAAACTCAGTGAAATACCTGATTGGGCATGTATCATTTCAGAAGAATGGTCTCATTCACATTACTAGCATTACTTCTAAATTTTCTTACATTTTGTAAACAAAGACCTAACACTCCATAGCCTTTTAAGGGCCATTGGAGCCTATTTGAATATATAGACAATTGATGTTAATGTTAATTGTGATCAAGACTGTTCTTGCCAACAATGCAACTATTAGAAATAAGAGTGGCATTTCACCATGCATAAAAGAGCAATACAAATAATTTTGGTTTATATATGATAGTAAATGAAGTTCGCCTGGCTAGTGAATACACATCCAGAATGTGTGCCTCCAAAAGTGTATGCTGGGAATTAATATATTTAATATATTTCCTAGAACTACTACTTGTGGAAGGCAAAAATCATTGTGGATGTTACAATAGAGCCAGGTAATCAATATTATCACATCACTGTCTGGAGATGGATGAGAGTGATGGACAACGCATACTGAAGTGCTCCCATGATGTTCTCAGTTGTAGTGGGTAATTAAATATCTGTCCTACCTTCAAGCCCCAACATTCCTGTGTTAGGTGATTATCCCATATCTCAAATAATAGGTGTGGTGAAAATTTTCATAGTGAATAACAGGCGATGGATAATATTAACAAACAATGATTATTTGTTCTGTATATATACTGCAGAGGCTGGGACATTTTTCCTGCACCATAAATAGGGGTTAGGGCAGCTGGCATGCACCATGCTATTATAACGTGTTGAGCTCACTTTCACAGAGAAGTGGAAGATAAACCCATCTGAGCTGACTTTCATGAAAGAAGTTGGGCGTGGCCAGTTTGGAATCGTTCAGCTGGGTAAATGGAGAGCACTTGTCAAAGTTGCCATTAAGGCAATCAATGAAGGTGCAATGTCTGAAGATGATTTCATTGAGGAAGCTAAAGTCATGATGTAAGTACAATGGCTGTTTTGTGCCTGGTGGAAAGGGTTAAACTGGGATGTAATAAAAAACATATATAATCAAAGATGTTTTCGTAAGGTTTATTATTTGATGAGTATTATCGTTGTGCTTGACATTGTACAATGCACAGAAGACAACACAGACCATGCTCCATGAGTTTATAATTAAAATTGTACTAACTTCATAGTACACACACATTGTACACTGGGTGAAACACTGTATCTTTAGGTCACTCCCATTTTGAATTGAAGGCTGAGTAGGGAAAGTATACTTATAGCTGCTCCTTTCTATCTATTCAACTGCACAAAGCCAGGCATAATCTAGTTTGGGAAGACAAGAAATTGAAAGGGCCAATCTGGATACAGTGTCTGATTATTATATTTAATTTCTCAGTGGACTATCACTGAAAGAATTCATACAGATAGGTGATTTAAGGAAGAATTTGAATTAAGAAATGGTAGTACAGTAACTCCTTACTTAACGTTGTAGTTATGTTCCTGAAAAATGCGACTTTAAGCGAAATGATGTTAAGTGAATCCAATTTCCCCCATAAGAATTAATGTAAATGAGGGGGTTAAGTTCCAAGGAAATTTTTTTCACCAGACAAAAGTGTGTGTGTATATATATATATATATATATATATATATAC